>NC_047659.1:74140875-74417088 GCF_011762505.2 Arvicanthis niloticus
AAAGAGATGGAGAGATTTATAAGACCAGAACAACTGCTACATGGTAGTTTCCTCTGGACAGGACAGGGATGTTGCTCCCATGAACTCTCAATAATATGGCTACCCGAAGAAGTCCTGCAAAGACCACATCCCTGAACATGCTAACACAAATGGTACCACATCACTGAACATGCTAACACAGATGGGACCACATCATTGAACATCCTAACACAGATGGAAGAAAATTCTAAGGCCTCCTTTCATCTGAGATGAGCTACAGGAAGCCAATGGCTGATGAGAAAAGGAGAACCACTTCTATGTGGTTTTGTATTAAAGTGTTGATGTTGGTGACATGGTGGTGCTGCTGCTGGTACTGGTGGTGGTGGTGGTGGTGGTGGTGTTTCTTCAGAGATGAGACACCAATCCTATATGATCATCCCTAAACACATGCAAATAAGGGAAACACTAACTTTACCCAATAGTTTGTGTATAAGTATAGGTGTGTGTGTGTGTGTGTGTGTGTGTGTGTGTGTGTGTGTGTTTATAAAACAAAAATACAGCTGAGAAGCAATGTATGAGAGAAGAATAAAGAAAAAAGGGGGTAAAGGAAACTATTCCCTCTGGGTACTCTGTCTCTCATGTCAAGGCTGCATTCGTGTTTTCTCTGTGCTCTCCTAACCATGTGAACTGTCTCCTCATGTTATTGCCCATCTTTTAAAATCTATGAAACCTACTCAAAAGTAAACTGAATAAACTGGAAAGCATCAAGAAAACAAAAATAAATATATAAGAAATTATATATTTTGAGAGAGACAGTTGGAAGATACAAAGTTAAAGGAGAGGGTGGGATTTAAAAGTATGTGAGTACAGTGTGCTCATGTATGAATCTTCAAATAAAATAAAATAGAGGCTGGAGTAGTTAAAAATGATAACAAGAAGGAAGTACACTCCATTGGGCCTTACTTTTAAGTAAGGATATACTACATTTTCAAAAGCAGGATTAATATCCAATTATTCAAAAGGTCAGGTCTGGAAGTATTACTAAAGGCTAACTTGATACTAACCATGTTCTGGAATGATCCCAATTTCTTGGAGAATGAAAATAGATGAATTAACATAAGGGCAATTAGGTCTTGGGGACAAGCTATTTGGGTGTAAGTATAGTATTTTAAGAACTGGTGCAGCTGTAAAGAGAGACAGACTGAATTCCAGTCCAAAGGGAAAGGGAACATGAAGTGTCGAGTTAAGTAAGGGTCACACCAAGATGAGCTAGACGGAGTAGATTGTAAAGATATGATTCTGGCTAAGATATACTTCCCTGACCACATGTGAAACAGAGATCACAGAAGTACCTAGTTCAAAAGGATAGAATGTGGCAGTGTATGTAAAGTTGTTTTAAGCCACGAAACAGAAGTTTGGTAAATGGTAAGCTATCTGGTTTTGATTTGGCTTTGTGTCTGTATGTATTTAGTTGGCTTGATTTGGTCTTTTATGCCCAGTAAGTCAGGCTTAAATTCACAATTCTTCTGCCTCAGCCTCCCAAAGAGTTGAGACTACAAGTGCTTTCTACCATGCCCGTCTTATTATTATTGCTAGCACTGGGCAATGAGCCTGGGGTTTGGCTAGTTTTGCCATAATGTAGGTGGCCATGGGCAACTCAAAAAACAAAACTTTAATCACAGGTTTTGGGTTTGTAAGAATATCTAGAAGATTCTTAAAAGAATTTTTAAAAGATTTTACTGTTTATATTAAGTATCTGGAACCAAAATCTTTCACCCTACATTATGATCAATTATATTCTTCATCACTAACCTAGTACCCTTTGTTTCAAATACCACTCCTACTTCCCTCTCCTACTGCTGTGATAAACTGTCCCCAATGACTCATGTAAAAAGATTTGTTTCACCTCACAATTCAAAGGCATCTATCATAGCAAGACAATTAAGGCCCCACAAACTTGAAGCAGCTGGTCAGGAAGCAGAGAGCAATGAATGCTTGCACTCAGCTCACTTTCTCCAATTTTACCCAGGAGATGGGAGATCCCACCCAAGGAGATGATGCTACTAACAGAGAGAAATTCTTCCCATTGGTTAACCCAATGAAAGTATGCTCTCACAGGTATGGCCAGAGGCCTGACTCTCAGGTGATTCTATTTCTGCAATTGACGATTGAGACTAAGTATCACAATCACCAAATTCATTTTTATGTCCTTCAAAAAAAAAGGGGGTGATAATTTTAAGTATGGGCAGTCAACACTATTGATATGTGACATTATGGATGGCACCAATATAAATCACAACACCTGTTATCTTCAGATCTTAAACTTTTATTTCAAATACTTAAACACAAAATTGTGAAAATGATCTTAATGCTAAAGAGTAAAATATGAAAATAAGTATTCAAACTCATGTTCTTCCACTTGAAAACATTTAACATAGAAATACAGGTCCTCAAATCAAACAATACATTGCATCCTGGTGTCTAAACCTCCCCTCAGAGAGGAAAAGTAGACTCATGGAAACCATTGAATAAAATGTATCATATGTATAAAAAAAATAAAGTGAAATACAATCCCACAAAATATCTCCCAAAACTAATTACTTTGAGGTTTTGCTTAAAGAAAGAAAATTTTTAAATGTCTACCAAGTATCAACTTTGATTTAAAATATCTTGCAGAAAAACTAGAACAACTATCATACAATATCTAAAGGCATACACATGTATCAAACAACTGCTTGCAAAACTAGTCCAGTGGGCACACATGTCATCCCAGTTATCCAAAGGCTGGCATGGGAGGGCCTCAAATCCAAGATCAGCCTGTGAAAATAATCAGACCTTATCTTAAAAAATACTTAAAGAAAGCTGGGAATATTCCTCAGATATATACATTTGCCTAGCATGTGCAAGACCCTGGCTTATTCCTCCAATTCTGCCTCCTGTGTAGAATTTGAAATCTGTGTGAAATTATATGAAACACATACTTTCTCCCCCCCAAAAAAATCTTTATTTTCATGCATACTTTGTGAAAACAAATTGAGACAAAATTAATATCCTGTCCTCCTGAGAGAGAAAGACATCTTTCCCTACTGCTCTGGCATCTGTGTGCATGTTTATTAATCCCAAGATACTTCTTAACCTCTCACCCACCATTCATCAATTTTCATCAGCTGCAGTCACTGGTCCCCATAGTGCACTGCAGAAGGCTGGCAGGAAGACCTGTGGAAACAGCTTTCAGGTTTCAGAGCAGAAAAAAAAATGTATTGCACTTCGCCAGCCCTGCTGGGGGAAAGGAGGGGGGTTTGGAATCCTCCATGCATTGCGGTGAACTTCCCCAAAGTATGTGTCTGCATTTGCAATAGGCATTCTTAAAAATAAAAGCAGAGTATCTTAGACCAGGGTCGAGCGTGCAGTCTCCACACTGAGAGAAACAAATAGCCATAGGCGACACTCTACATATTGAAATCCTGTGGCCAGGTGTTCTTGAGGTTTATCAGAATGTGATCTGATTAGGAGAGTCAGGGGAAGGTTGTACTATAAATCATGCCCTGAGTCAAATGCTTCTGAAATTGTCCTACAATCCTAGCAAGGGGAATTTAATATTGGGCAGTATTTACAGTGCTGCCAATTGACTAACAGAGTGACTGGGGAAAACATCTACCAACCAGAGCCAGCATGCTCTAGGGAGTAGGAGGATGGTGGGAACTTAGCTGTTTATTAGTGCACAGACATCTGTAAGGATTAAATGGGATGAAAGGACTGGTGGTTTAGAAGCCTATTAGTTTGCAAATGACAAAACAAAGAGGGTTTTTAAGATAATACTTAAGTGTGTGTATGTTTTTGACAACTAAATTATGAATGTCTTCGATGTGCTCCATACAGAAAGCAAAGAAAACAGCTACATCTTTCAATAGAAAGCACTAAATTCAATCCCTGCATATGCACCAAATGTGTGCCATTTAGGATAATGTCACTCTTGCACACTTGACAACTAAATTACAAAGCTCTTTGATATAGTGTGTATGAAGACTGACAATTATGACCAATAAAAATCAAAGGAAGAAAAAAACTAATTAACAGTAACATATCATTATGACTCACAAGCAAATAAAATCCCATGCCTGCTCTTAAATTGCTGGTGCCTGGCAAATGCTGAATTCCTAAGGACATGAATAGTTTCCAAATAACTGCAGCCACTAGAGGGTTTATGGATTCCTTAGAGGTTTGGCCCAATTTTATTCTATCTAAAGCCCCAAGACTAACAGATGACTTTCCAACCCCAAAGAAATAACTCTTGGGACTATAAACTGTAGTGATTAGTTGTAGATCCTAATTAAGTTCCGAAGCTACTGTATAAACAACATAAACACAGTATAAAGAACCCAGAATTAAGAGATAAAGGCTTGGGTTCAAATTTAAAATTAGGTATTGATTACCCCTGTAACTTTGAGGATAATCCAAAAAAATCCAAAAGTGATAAAACATAAGTAAACAATGTACACATAGTCATCCCTCTACTCTGAGTAGAGCCCATCTAAACCTAACAAGTAGAAAAAGTACAGCACTGTCCTGCTACTAAAATCTACACACACTGAAATTCAACTGATCAGAAGCAAAAGAATAACACGTTGCAGAAGGACAGGCCTTTAGCGAGCCCGGACTTATTCAAACTGACCCATGTTTCATATAGAGAAAATCTGACTGACATTTTCACAAGGGATTAAGTCTGGTTTTTTAGGCAGTCAGAAAATATGGATTTGAAAATTCTGTAACGTTGAGATCACATGGAAAAGCATTAAGACTATAAATTACTCTTAATTAAAAAGTAAAAATGAACAGCCAGAGCTGGCGCTAGATGGCTAAGCGACCATGAGTTTATCATACTTAACAGGTAGCTGTAGCTAACAGGTGCATTCTCTAGCTTCATGACTGAAAAATTTATGACAGCAGATGACCTCCTAGACACTGAAGGTGACAATATTGAGGCCATCTGAACCTGGAAAAGGCTGATTTTCTGAAACATGCCTTGATTTAATTTATTTCTGCATAAATGTAGCACACGAGAAAATGCACTGAGAGCCCTTGGTAAAGGCCAACGTGTCCTACAAATGTACAGTGTCGTAGAGAAACTCAAAGACTCCTTTGAATCTTATAGAATAAATCAACATATGTAAAACTTACAAAATAGCCCTACAAAATATGACATGGCAAAAAAAAAAAAACCCCTGCATTATATCTCAATACAAAATATAATAAATTGAGGTGGAAAAAAAAAAAAAAGACATGCCCAAGACAAATTTCTTTCTAGCATGCCTGGCTGTGCTTTGACAGCCCTGGCTTTAATTTTCATGACACACAGTGGCATGCACTCACGTATCTCTGCATCCCTGGTCCCCTGCAGCTACTGCTGTTTCAAAGTTATTGAACTTCTAAATAACTGATTTCTCCTGTTGCTCTTCTGGCCTCACTAAACGGCTCAGGCAATCTCGTCAACTATTGATCCCTGACCAAGTGACAGCACCTCCGGCCTCTCACTCCATCCTGTCACCCCTTGGGTGATAAGACCCACCCACACAACGGTGTGCTGGGTGCTAGGAGAAGACCTCACTGCAACCCAAAAGAAAACACATTGGCAAATAACAACTTGTATGTGGAGATTCCATTTAAAACTCCATTGAATCTTGGCTTTCCAGAGAGTCCTCAATGCCCAAAGAGTCCCCTAAGGTATCCTTTGAGTTCATGGTAAACCCAGAGCTTTTTAATGCATTGTGAGCATTCATAAACTTCTGGAGGTATTTTGAAGTATACAGCCAGTGATGTTTCAGGACATCTTCCATCTCATAGCACTTGGACTGCCTGGCATTCATTTTCCGGAAGCGTCTAAACAGTTTGTTACCAGATTCATTTCCCTCACTTGCCCATGCCCCAATAGAGCCATCCCTTTCAATAATCTCAGGGACATGTGCCAAGGTTTTGTGAAAGTAATTGGTGATTTTGCCTTCGTATCTGTATTTGAACTTGGTGGAGAGAAGCTCAGCAAAACGCTGTGAGTTGAAACTGTACTGACAGAGGGACTCTGGGCACTCTTTAGCGGGACATGATGAGCGCCACACAGGTTTCATCTTTAGGTAAAGGTCCATCAGCTCCCTGAGAGCTTCGTGTCTCTCCTCAGAAGGAATTAACTCACAAACTGCGTCTACCGTCTCTTGGGTCATAAGCTTCCGGGCGAAGTTGCCATTCATCCTCATGATTGGTTTTAAGTTCATCCTTTTCCGGAGATGCTTGTCCAGGGTGGCCTGCCACCTCTTCCTTTCCTCTTTAGAGGCGTTGGGATTTTTATACACTTCCCCTATCTCCAGCTGGAAAATCTTATAGAATTCGGCTGCATTGCCAATGTCACAGTGAAGCGCATCGATGGAAGGGACTGTCTCGATGAAAGGTTTGGCAGAGACTCCTTTCACCCGGTCCCGGAGTTCTTCCACTGACTCGTGATAGGGATTGGACCGCCAGACCTCATAGCGCTGCAGGTTCTCGGCATGGCTTCTGGTTATGGAGTGGAAGACAAGATTTTGAGAGGCTTCCAGACGGGTGGCGTCACAAAGTGTACAGATGTAGACTGAGCCAGAAGCTTCCAAGCCTTCTACTTCCCGAACAAGTTTTTCATCATATCCAGTGCCCCTGAAGATGAACTTAAAAGTCCTGGCGATGCCTCCCATCTCCAGCATTAATTCACTGCTCTTCATGGCCTCCCTCTCAGCAATGAGAGGGCTTAAAATAGCAGTAAGGGTCTCGTGGTCAGACTCATCTGCCAGCATAAGACACAACGGCTTGCAACACAGTTCAGAATTGGGCTTGGGTTCCTCAAACACCTTCACGTTCTGCGAGTCATGCTCTATTGTAATTCTCATTACTGTGAAAGAGAAACGAACTGCCTTTTCTGGAACTGCGGGACCACTCCCATGCTTCTCACTCACATCCCCCATTCCATCGCAAGACTCCTTTACCACCACTGTGAAGGGGCCGTTCAGATAGTCATCAAGATCTTGGGATCTCATGCCTTCCAAGATGTCTTCTTCCATGTCCATCAAAGCAGACACCAAAGCAGAGTCATAGCGGAATCTCTTTGCAATGGTATCTACTGGGTATTCATCTACAGAGGAGGCAAGTCCAGATAGCCCATCAATAATTCCAACATCAGTTCTAGAGGACACATTCTTCAGAGGGGGCTGCCACTCAAAGGGGTGGTAGCCTGGCAGAAGGACTTTCTCGGCATTCCGAAGAGCATGCAAAGGTTGAAAAATCTGCCTCCCAGTGATAGCTTTCACAGTCCTGTACATCTTATGGTATTGGCTACAGCTGAGGAAGGTATTGACACGGATGGCCAAGCAAACAGCTGGTTGAAGACCGGAGCCCCGGCCTTGCATGATGGCCTCTAGTTCATCAGCTTGCCTGTGCTCATTTCTCGCCCTCAGTGCCAACAGGAACAAGGTCAAGCACACAGACTTCACATCTCCACCTTCTTCTTTGTCCGCAAATTCTTTCACTTGAATCTTGAGTTCCCTCAGCCGATGTTTCTGCGCCCTTCGTGTCAATGACAGGAGATGCTGGCGAGGCCGGCCCCCTTTATTAATGTGTACCAAAGTCTCTTTAGATTCTTTGTGGCTTGAGACATGGTGGTTATATTTTTCCAGACTCACTTCCTCGTTGCACTCTTGGGCAGGACACTTCACCATCAGAGAATTCAAGATGGTCAGAAAGGACTTCACCGGACTCTCCAGGTCAGTAGGGAAGCATGGATATCGGCAAGAGGGACAATAGCTGCCCATCACTTTGAGGCATCTGAGAATGCAGATCCTACAAAATAGGTGCTTACAGCTGGTCTCCACGGGATCAGCCAGAATGTGTTCACATATCTGGCAGGAGATGGATTTCACAAAGTGTGCTGGGAAGTCCACTACAAGAAGCTTGGTACTGAGATGAATCTTACTGCAGTTGGAGATCTTCTTCATGACTTCCTTGCTGCTGACCCTAGCCTGAGTTCTCTTGCGATGGTCCCGTCTCGCATGGTTGAGCACAGTTTTTAGTTTCTTGCTGAGCTGCACATTGGGTTGATGTCTCTTCCTCTTCAGTCCCCGATGGGCAGTGAAGCAGATATCACAGGATGGCGTGTGGGGGTGCCACTCCACAGTCACATTCCTTGGGAAGTAGACCTGACTGTGGGCACTGCTGAACTTTCTGTGCATAATGCTCCAGCAGTTATGGCAGAATTCGGTGGGGTGGATGGAGTCAACATCTGTCTTCACATCAATCCGGAAAACCCTGGCAATGAGGTCTGGCCAGGAAGTGACTCTTTTTTCCTTCTTTCGGAAAAGGCTTTGGGTTTTAGCGTCCACGGGCCCGTGGACTGGGTATCTCCGGTTGTGCCCGTCACTCTTGAAACGATTCCCACAGATGCGGCAGAAGTGTCTAAGCCTGGCTTGGTGAATTGCTTTGTCACTTGACTTCCCATCAACATGGAATTTCTTTGAAAATTTAGGGTGGAGTTTCAGTGCTCGTTGGGTCAGAACTGAATTCTGACTACCAGGCTTATCTGGAACTACTGGAGACTGCTCTAGATAAGGTTTCCCCTCTGAGGAATCCTTCTCCTTTTGTGCTTCTTCTGGTGCCTTTTCAAAGGATCTCACCCTAAACAGCTTAAATTTCCACTCAGAAAATTTGATGAGTGGATGCTGAATTTCATCGGGTGCAGAATTGAGTCTCAAGGTAGATGGCAAGGAGACAGCCATGTTGGCTAAGCTACCTGGGAACAATAGACGGAAAAAAGTCTAGTTAAGAAAAGTATCAAACAAACAAACAAAAACCAGAAAGTATCAATATTGTATCACAATATTTTGAAAATAACTGAGATTGATGCACTCAAACTTTTATTCATTTAATTCTTTCCAAAGATATTTATTAAATATCCTATTTTAATATGCTCTACTGGGTGCTGATCATAGAGCCAAGAACAGTCCATCCTTTTCCTGACACTATCTGGGGACACTTATACCACATATATGCATGGTTTTAAATGCATACAGATGTGAAATTTAATTCCCTTGCCACACAAACCTTAACGCCTTTAAAGACAAAGTCCCAATGTCCCTGGTATCTATTAGGTGTTCAATAGTTGTTTGTGAGTAAATGCAATGATAAACTGGATACTAAACCAGAGAAAAGTAATATTTTCCACATTGTATTAGCCTCATTACACTAACTGGACAATATATTTCTAGGTTTTTAAAGCATTCTTCCGGGAGATTGGTTGTTTATTTCTTCCAAACGGGTCATAAAGAAATGATAAAGCTACAAACCCAAAGAAACTAATTACTCACTACTTGAAAGGATAAAGTGAATTTTGAGCTTTATGAATGCAAACTAATAATAAGTATCATGGATAGCAATTATGCTTACAGTTTTAATTAGCGAATGCTGCTGTAAATTAGAAGGCTGAGTCTACATTAGAAACAGAACCACAGAGCTCTTTAAACCCTAACAAAGCATAGCACAGGCATACTAAGAGGCTGAAGGGCTTCTGCGATGAAAACTTCAAGTTGTTTCAGACAAAACTCAAGCAGGTCATCCTGAAAGTCACTGCAGACCAAAGGTCATTAGCACTACAGTTAGTAATGAGAAGAGGTACGAGGAACAATTTTCTTCTGGTTAAAAATATTACAGGTGAGGGAAATGATGTAGTTGCATTATAATCTCAAAAAGTAAAGAAATATTTTTTTTAATTACAGAAGAGAATGATGGTGATTGTCTGTAAAGCCAGTTCTAAAGAGGAGAAAAGCAGACCAGCCTGGTCAAATCCAGAGAGTTCTAGGCTACCCTGGGCTACATAATAAGACCCTGTCTCAAGTATTAATAAGAATAAAAACAGGGGCTCAGTGGTAAGAGCACTGACTGCTCTTCCAGAGGTGGCTCATGACCATCTGTAATGGGATCTGACGCCCTCTTCTGGTGTGTCTGAAGATAGCTACAGTGTACTCATATACATAAAATAAATAAATCTTTAAAAGTTAATAGTAGTAAAAAAAAAAAAAAGCAATAAATAAAATGGTAGGCCAATTGTAATATAAATATCAGACACAGCCGAGCAGTGGTGGCACTCACCTTTAATCCCAGCACTTGGGAGGCAGAGGCAGGCGGATTTCTGAGTTCGAGGCCAGCCTGGTCTACAGAGTGAGTTCCAGGACAGCCAGGGCTACACAGAGAAACCCTGTCTCGAAAAACAAAAAATAAAATAAAATAAAATAGCTATAGAAAATACTACTTAATATACATATTTTAAAATAAATAAATAAATAAATATCAGCCACAATGTAGAAGGAAAGTAAACAGTGTCGTCTGAGTACTCTGGAATTAGACCAGACTTCTACAGTTCCCTAGTTCATAGTATACCATCCCATCCACTGTTCCCAACTGTGCCTGCGTTAACTCTTTTGACCTACTTATGTCTACACAACTTATGTCTAGAAACCCACTTTCCCCTCAACAGATTAACTAACTCAATGAGCTTTATAGCCATTTAGTCAGGAAGACGATGCCTCCTCAAATGACATAAAGACGATGCCTCCTCGAATGAACACATTTTGACCAGGAGTGGGACTTTGGGCATCAGGGAAGGAATGATGGGGGTAAGGACTAGTCCTGAATCCTGCTAGCAACGTTGCTTTTGAATTCTCCTCTTTAAACTAACATACTTTATTCTATGTATATATGCATTACACATCAGAGATTTTTTTTTTTTCATTAAAATTAAGGGCAAATTTCTAAGACTTGATAGATAGGGAAACACAATTCGGCTGTTCCTCATGCAGAACGATGGGAGTTAAAAATCCTAAAAACATTTCAAAGGTCTCAAGAGCCTCAAAGGTATTTCAAGTGCAACCAAACAAAGGCCTCAAGGTTGTTTTCTGATCAATTGTTTCTTCATTCTGTCTTGTAACAAATGCAAAGCCAATCTCTGTGTTCCTTGCCTTTGGCTTGAACCAAATGCCATTTTCACCACATTAAATATTGGCCTTTCACATTCAGTAAGTCAACTCCCCCTGACTTCCTCAAGCCTGAAACATCATGACCAATCACATCTGTTGACATGTCCCCATGTAGTTACTAGATAGGGCCAGTCAAATCAAATGTACTTATTAGGTTGTTTTACAACTCAAATCATAAAAATATAGGCAAAATTTTGAAACAAAATGAAGGTGGAAAGCAGGTGATATGTTTTAAGGGACTATGCACAAGGGTGTCAATGGGGAGTTTCTGTGGAGGCTACATGCTTTATGAGTTTGGGAAAAGATAGAACTTTAAAAATGTGATTTGGTGAATACTTGTAATCACTCCAATTATCAAAGATTAAGCCTATTGGTATCACTTAGTTTTAATGAAGGCATGAAGAAATTAAGATAACTTCCTACACCCTTGAGAGGAGCATAAATGTAAGTTAGCACAGTGACACTTAGTAAAGCCTTTTAAAAGTTAAGATGTGTTGTCTTTGGTGCAATAAATTTCTTTTGGGGAAGATACTCTATAGTTTTTCTATAGAAATACCTCCACAGGTATATGATAATATATACATAATACCTGGGGATATTTATTTGAAAGGTTGTTAGGTACTTTGAAGAGCAAAAAATAATACAGATTATCATCAAAAGGGCATTATTAAATAAATTATGATCCAGACAGAGAATAGAAACTACAATATATATGTATGTGTATATATTACACATATGTGTGATTTTTATAGACATATGTAAACAAAAGAAGGTCATGTGTAAAAAGATAAGACAGAAACTACAAGAGAATCCTGCTTATGCATACATATTTATATTTTATACACATGGAAATACAGAAATTCTAGAAATTTGTGTACTAAAACAAAATCTGTGCTTAATCACTAGAAGTAGAATTAGAACTAAGAAAAATGTTTGTTAATTTTATTATTTTTTTCATTTGAGGTTTCCACACAACATATGTATTTTTTTGTTGGTTTTATGATCAATTCAGCTCAAATAAAACTTTTTTCAAGACCAGATAAGTAAGTATTCATGATCTTTTTTTTTACATTCTTTTTAATTCTTCTCCAAAAAAGTTTAAGTCTTAAATCTGACCAGCATTTTTATTCTTGTTTGTTTGTTTGTTTTCTGTTAAATATATCTCAGGGGGGCTAAAATCCAACCTGTAGACAACATGAAGCTAGGACCGTGGAAGTGTGATTTGAAATTCTTCAAATGCCCTTGTCTTCTCTTGTAGCAAAAGATCTGAGAATAGACAGCTCAGAGTCTAAAGGCTGAGGGTCTGATGCTGGATCAGCTTTATCTTAGTCAGCAGCATCACCTCAGTATTGTTAGCATCTACCACCATGACTGCAACGTCCCTCCCTCCATAGGCCACGGACTCTGAAACCAGCCTGGGGAGGTATGGATGAGGCAACGCTGTGGCTTGTAGTGAGAAGCCATGAGTAACCCTGGATGTCTAGAAAGCACAGCAGCAGCTCATTTCTATCTCAGCACCAACTGCAACCAACGCACTCACCCTCCCTGCTAACAGTGACATAATCATCACTGGCCAGTAAGCCCCAGAGACCCAGGTCTCCTTCTCCCTGGTGCTAAGAATGGGATATCACACCCAGCTGTTTTGCAAAGGTTTGGGAATCCCACTTGGGTCTTCACACTTCCCAGCACTCTGTTGACTAAGCTCTCTCCCAACCCCAGTCACACAACTTCTGTGCACCCAAGTGTGATCCCTGTCTGTCACGCCTGCCCTACTCCTTTGTTCTCTCCACAGGTGCTACTCCTGATTATCTGCCCCACAACATGCACAAAAACATTCCAAGTGTCTACAAAATAACCAGAAAATTCTTGCCCTCCTTCCAGGGCATCCCTCACTGAACCACTTTAGAAAGAAACGCACAGTTACGACCCTTTGTTACACATTCCCAAGAACATAAGCTCAGAGTAGGCTCTCCTCCACAGCAATTCTCAAAATTAATATTAATCAGGATCTCTATGGAGATTGTTTTCCAAAACATGCAAATCATTAGCTCCCAGAGAGTCTGCTTATTTGCTTAGGATGGAGTCCAGAAATTGCATTTTTAAATATTGCAGTGGTCCTGATGAAGTGGTACACAGGTCACATTTTCCAAAACACCAGACTTAGCAGTTCAGGAAATGTCAAAACCTGGAAAATTGCTCATTTCCACCAAGGCTGGAATTCTTTGTCCCTGATTACTTTTTCTTGCCTGAGCTAACAGTGTGTTAGTTCATCTCTCCTTCTGCAGCTTCTTAAGCCCTCCTCTGCCAATAGCATTCATTTATATCAACTTAGATGTGTTCCATCTGTTCTATAAGCCTGCCATGTCTCTGAACTTGGCCTTTTATTCCTTTCCTAGTTTTCCTTCATTCCAAACAAAAGCAAAATCAGTTCCAGCTTTCCTCATCCCTCCCTTCAATGCCTGCAAGGAAACCATCTCTCATAGTTCTGATTAGAAACACAAAAACGTAATGAATATTTTGGCTCAAGGCATGAAAAGCACAAGTGTTACCTTGCTCCACAGGCCTCCCAGCCAGAGTGTTAGAATGTCTGCAGTTTAGTTGTTAATATTCGATGCCACAGAGGTAGCAACATATGTTGTCTACTCTCTCCTTGCTCTCTTGCCCCATAATACATAATGCTGCATTGTTTATCAGTTTTTACTGTCCTTCCCACCCTCCCCCACCACAGAGGGCTAACCACAAATGATGATAGCCAATCACAAGCCAACAGCCCCCCAGCTCCAGCTGGCACCTGGCTCTTCAGGAAGCTTGGCTGGGGGACCTGAGTGTAGAAACATGTAGGGTGTATATTCTGAAAAGCTAGCTGCTATTTCATTGCCTGAGACTGCCTAGGATAGAAATGATATGGCCACTCTAAGCTCTGATTTCTACCTGGACTCTAAAGCTCCGTGCCTCAATTTCTGCATGAAAGAGCTAGGAATGAGAGCTGGCCATGAGAGCTAGCCATGGGAGCTAGGAATGAGAATTCTTAGAGAAAAAAAGTTCTTGGAATGGTACCTGTTCTTAGTAAATGACTTTTAAGTATTAACAAAAGTATACATCTTGATTTATTGTATATTGTAAACATCCCCAGAACACCTCCACCTGGTCAAGTCTTTTGTCAGGTGATACATCTTTAAAAGAAAGTCTTTGATATATCGCGAAAGAAAACTAAGTTGAAACATGACTATAGTCTTGAAAACAAGAGACCTGGATGTAAATGACTCAGGCTTTAGATCCTTAAACACTGTAAGTTTAAGTCTGGTCGCCTACAACTTAGGGTTGGCATTATTAGAGCAATGGGCTAGTTCTTTGATTGCTTTCTCCATACTTAATTCTTATTTTAAAAAAAAAATATGCACTCAATAGTATTATCTGTAGAGAAACATTTCAAATTATAGAAAAATTAGTCCATGGTTACCCAGCTGATAGATGTTAAAGATAGGTTGGAATTGTGAAGTCTTCTCTCTGTGTCTCTATCCGTCTCTCACTGACTCTGCTTGTCTCTGTCTGCCTGTCTGTCTTTCTGTGTTTCTCTGTCTCTGTATGTCTCTCTGTTTCTGTCTCTCTGTTTCTGTCTCTCTCTGTCTTTCTCCCTGTCTCTGTGTGTCTCTGTTTCTGTGTTCTGCCTCTCTCTTTCTCTCTCTCTGTATGTGTGTGTGAAAGAGAGAGAGAGAGAGAGAGAGAGAGAGAGAGAGAGAGAGAGAGAGAGATGTTTGTTTATGACCACATGCGCAGGTGCATGTGCACCTGTATGCACTGTGCATGTCGAGGCCAGATGGCAAAGCCTGCATTGGGTGTCTTGCTCCATCACTCACTGCCTTAGTTTTTGAAACACGGTTTATTGTTGACCATGAGGCTCAACAATTCCAATAGATGGGCTGTCCAGCAAATCCTAGGGATCCTCCTGTCTCCACCTCCCCGGTACTTGGACTATTGACAATGCCCCACTGTAACTAGCTTTCCTACATGCATTCTGGGATTTGAACTCAGATCCTCAATTAATGCACTTAGAACAAGAAAGAAGAACCATGGAAAAACTTCCACAGAAGCAGATAACCCTTCCGACTCATCCCACGGGATTACAGACAGGAGAAGAGAAAGTCAGTTGTTCATGCTTCATCTTGACGGAAAGAGAAAGATATATTATCTCACACTGCAAAGCAGCAAGCCTGGATATCCCAAAACCTGACCTCAGTTCTGTATGCACATTGGAAACCAAGTGATAGCAAGGTGACTGAGCCACCACCACTTGCCCTGGGTTCCCCCTGGCTTTCTATCCTAAGTTCAAGGCAAGTAAAGTTGATTAGTTCCCATTTGGCTCCAAACCAGAGTTGGAATATTCCTAAGTACAATCCTTTTAAACTTTTCTTGGAAAACTTAGACTCAAAAAGAAAAGATGTACCAAACAGCTTAGCAGAAGAACATAAGGGGGAGACCCAATAATTAACAGCATTCTCTCTCTGTCTCTCTGTCTCTGTCTCTCTGTCTCTGTCTCTGTCTGTCTCTCTCTCACTGTCTCACTCTCACTCTCTCATACATTTCTGTGTCTCTTACTTTTATCAGTCCTATATCACTCTTTTAAACAAGCAAGTCCATATGTATTACAAAAGTTAATCCTGATGAATTAATGAAAGTATTGGGTGCATACAAAAAATAGGCTTAAAATTGTTTAGTCCAAAAAAGTTTCTATGTGTTTATAACAACTTCACCAAGTCAAGAGCACTAATATTTTTATATTCTCCCCAATTTTACCCAGCAGTCTCTTCCTTGCTACTCACATTGCAACTATTTCGCTGTTATTTGTCTCCTACTGTGAGCCAAGACCACTTTCGTGTCACATGATAAAACAAGCTAAGCAAAGGACCCTGGTCCTCTCGTCTAGAGACAAAACTTCTATTCATGATCCTTCCAAATATTTTCAGTGAAATAAGCCCCACCTGAAGCAATTCCTGACTTTCATCATAAAATTGCAAGGTCAGAGCTACCTAAGATTCTGTGTTGTTCCAAGCAAATTAAAAATGGAACATGCTGACAGGTGTTGGCCAAATTTTGCAGGAGGCAAAAAAATGCAAAGGGCCAGTTAGAGTCTGGACGATGTAATGCCAGATTCCAGCCTGCATCATAGCCATTTAGCTGAGTGATTAACTATGGAGAAGCTGGAATTGCTCACTCACGGGTCCTTTGCTCTCTGGCCTTCCCCAAGCTTGCCTTCCTACTGTCCTTCCGCCTACCCGTCCAGCCAAGTCCCAAACCTCCTTAACTACTTGCCTAGGCTTATTTCCTGTGACTTCCCAGAGGCCCTTTTAAAAGACCTTTTCAAATTCAATTTCTTCCCAGACCGCAGTGAGCTCTAGTTGCAGATACCAATCAGAATCTCCTCCTGCAGCCAGGGTCTGAGTAGGTAAACGCCACGCTTTCCACTCTTATCATAACCCAGCAGATGCTGTTTGCTGGGCATTGTGATTACATACATAAGCATGTATCTATACATCTCCAACTCAAGAAAGTCTTGTCTTCTAACATCATCGAAAGCCAAAACTAAAGGCGGACTTAGAGGTTATCAGGTCCTGAGGGTGCATGTTGAAGGTACGAAACAGTTCCTGAAGGGCGAAGTGCCTCCGTGCAAAGTCACAGGAGAGAGCACTTCAAATGTGGTCTCCAGGGTCCCGAGACAAGATTCTTTCCGCAACAGTGAGAAGCAGTTCCTACCCCTCCCACCCCAACTCCATTTTAACTGGCTTGGGTCAAGAGTTCCGTTGCTGATGGGTCGGAACTTAGATAGGTCGGTGCTAGATTACAGCCTTGGGCGATTGTGCTAATTTGGACGCAGCACGAGCCATGGAGAGACAGTGTCTCCACTCATTCAGTTCTCTCTCCACTCCCTCTGCCTTAAAATTGCTTTCTAATTAACTCAGTGTGGATTATCCCTGTTAGTAAATTTTCTAATGCGTTATTAATTACTCTAAACGTCAACTACAGCTCATTTTCGGTACATTCAGGAATGCCGCAGCAGGTTTCCTGAGCGCGGTCAGCCTGTTTTCTAAACAGCTAGCGCCACCATGTGGCGGAAACTGGCCTATCCTTGAGGAATAAGAACAAGCCCTCAGAAAAACCAAAACAATCTGAATTTCTGGGCTGATTATGAAGAAATTGTGTGTTCTATTCTCTTCCCTCACTTTGTCTCCACTTCTATCCCCTCTACCTACCCCTTCCACCATGTCTTGCCACTCTAGGAATCCTCCCACCACATCCCCATAGGAAATAACAATAAAATCTTACAAGGTCAAAATTATCTGCCCAAAAACTCACACCTAGTTAATGTCACTGTTCCACCGACGTCAAGGGTCCAACATGGAAATCTAGCATCACCATCTGAGTATTGCTGACTGCTCCCCACCCCTTCCCCACCCACCACACTACAACCCACCACCCACCCCTGTGGATGCCTTCTGCTAATTTCTCAAACAAGTAAAGATGTGACAACTGTATCTTCCTTCATTGGAGAGTCTTGACACTGAAAAGTGAAGGACAGAGCACAAGTCTTTACTAGACAACTTTAAAAATCTGGTGACAAGCATTCCTGTCCAAACCCAACAACAGAAGGGCATCTCTTCGCCTCCATCCCATTCAGTTGTTGGGCATTTAACAGTGAGTTCAAAGGTCACCGTAGGATTTAATTGCTGTAAAGTTCTCAGAGCTGGTATTCATGTTTGAGAAACATCCTTAGCCTAAAGATCATAAAGTGCAAACGTTCAAACATTTAAGTGATGATAAGACACCACGAGTTGGAATGTCCTTTGTCTCATGCACAAAGTTGTAGGTCGTACTCAAAGCCATCTTCGGGACTGAGATCTGAATAAAATGTCTCCCGAGGCATTTCATGAGGCGCATATTGATAGTTCCAAAGTCTGTAAATGTGCCAAATGAAGTTACATGTAACCTTAATGTTTTATTTCATTATAGCAGATAGTTTAAAGGACCGTCTGAATTCTACTGACTTTTATTTATGTCAATTCACAGCTCTTTATTCTGCAACCAGTGGGTGACCATGGATTTCTTCAGGCTTCGCTGAGTCTCCCCCAGCACTCTCCTCACTCCAAAGGCAGTCACCAGCCGGAGCAAACAGTGATGTTATTAACACATGCCAATGGATGGCTTGGCGTGTTATTTGAATGTCCCCTAAGGTTTCCTGCCTAAATGGAATCCTTGTTGTGGGACTGTGTGAGGGTGTTTGGAGGTGAGGACTTTGGGGGATGATTAGGGTGAGCTACGGTCATCAGAGTGGAGGTCATGGTTGAATCCTCAAGGGAGAGAGACCTGATACCTAGTGACACACGCTGACCCACACATTCTCTCTCTGGCACTGTGATACTCTGCGTCACTTCAGAACTCTTTCAGGGAGAACTTGTGTGCCTCTAGAACTGTGAGATGAAATGAACGTCTTTCTATTATTGAAAGCCTGCCTCAGAGACTTCACTATAGCAGCCAAACACTGACAAATGCAGACGTATTACATGTATCATACATGAAGACATATTCACAACAGTGTGACAACAATATAAGTAGCTTCCAGGTCTCCTAAACATCTCCATGGCCTCATAACTATTTACTGGCTATCTTTATCACATAGAGATTGTGTGTAAGCTATCGAGTGGGAACTCAAGATTAGGTGGTTTCTCGTCACTCGGATATAAATCTCCTTTCTCAAGATGTTTCATGAGGTGATGAAATGAAATAGCTCAGTAAGTAAAGTCTCCTACTGCCAAGCCTGACTACCTGAGTTCAGTCCCTGAGACCTGCTTGGTAAAAGGAGATTACAGATTCCAGACTGGAGTTCAGTTCCCAGAATCCGTGTCAGATGCTTCACAATAACTTATAACTCCAGCTACAGATCTGATGCCCTCTTCAGGCTTTCATGAGTGCCCATGCATACACATAAATAGTGTGACACACACACTAACGCAGACACATATACAAACACATAAATAAAATATGGCGTATGCGTGTTGATCTAAGGGTCTGTGTGCCGATGTCTTGGCACCCAGACTGTGACTATATCTGGAAGCAGGTACTTGTGTGAGTCAGTATTCTCCAGAAAGAGGACAACGGGGGAAGGGACCGTGAGGAATGGGAGTTTGATTCCATGATTATAAAGGCTGGGAAAGAAGTCTCACAATCTAGTGTCTAACAAGCATGAGAACTATGAAGCCCAGGGGTGTGAATCAGTCTGAGCCTGAGAAGGGGCAAGAACCGGGAGGACCAGAGTTCAAGGGCAGAACATGGAAGGCATAGCTGGAAGAAAACAAATGTCCTCTTCCTACGCCTTTTTCTTCAACTGTGAAGCTCCGTGTATCAGGGATGCTCACTGTCACTGATGAGGGCATCTTCTTTACTCAGTTCATTCAAACACTGTATTCTCACAGATAAGCCCAGGCTTTACCAGCTACCTAGGCACCCTTAGCCCAGCTACAATAACACACAAAATCATCTATCACAGTCTAAGGGGGTAGAGACTTGGGTCAACAGTTAAGAGCACTTGCTTTTCTTTCAGAGAGCTGGAGTTCAGTTCCCAGACTTATAGGGAGCAGCTCAGAACTGCCTGTAACTCCAGCTGTATGGAATTTGCATGCACGTAAAGAAAAATAAAAGTTTAGGAAACAAGAAAAAGGAAGAGGAACATCATGAAAAATGAGGCAGGAAAAAATTTAAAAGTCAGGGGATCGGGGAGTTAGCTGTGAAATTGTGTCCCTTAGTAATGTCAGAAGCTACACCCATAAAGTCCCACCAACATGGCCACCTAAACATGAGCTGAAGCAAGAATAGCAGTAGACATGCTAGAATGGGCGGGGAGGGGGGACACCAATGCGGCCACCCTGCACAAAAAACTACAGGCATCAAGGAGAGCTGAGAGCCAGAGAAATAGCCTTCCCCAGGGAAGAGCACACAGATGGGTTATCATGGCTGACCCAGTGGTCAGCCCTGAAAACATACATACAAGTACCATACAGACTGGACAGGTTGTGTGTATGTGTTTAGAAAAATATATGTGTGTACATATATGCATGTAACATGTATGTAATGAAAATGAGAGGCCATGAATTTGAAAGAAAGAAAGAGAGAGAGAGAGAGAGAGAGAGAGAGAGAGAGAGAGAGAGAGAGAGAGAGAGAGAAAGAGAGAAAAAGGAAGGACTGAAAGGACGGAGGAAAGAAAGAAGGTATGGGAAGATTTGAGGGAAGAAAGGGAAGGAGAGACTGATGTAATTACATTACAATCTCAAAAACTAAAAGAATTTTTAAGACAATTTTAAAATTGTAAGAAGATGATTCAGCAGTTAAAGGTACTGACTACTCTTCCAGAGGACCCGGGTTCAATTCCCAACACATACACACACACACACAGCACTCACACCTGTTTATAATTCCAGTTCCAGGGCTTCTGATATCCTCATACAGATATACATACAGTAAAACACCAATGAACATAAAATAAAAATGAACTATACATTTTTTAAAGTCTTTTTAAAAGAATCCTGGCTTTGAAATAACAATTTCCCCTTCACCTTTTTTAATCTGTGTGATTTAGCCTTATCTCTTTTAATCTGTGTGAATTTGGGAACATTTTCTTAGTCTTCCTGATACCATCTTTTGAATTTAAAAATTGGAATAACAGGAATAAAGAAATGGCTCAGCAGTTAAAGCACCTACCGTTCTTTTTTTTTTTTTTCCTTTTTTTTTTCTTCTTATAAGGATAAAATTTAATTGCGGCTGGCTTACAAATTCAGAGTCAACACCTACCGTTCTTACAGAGGACCTGAATTCAGTTCTCAGCACACACAGTGGCTCACATTCACCTGGAATTTAAGTTCCAGGAGATCCAGAATCTTCTTCTGACTTCTGTGGGTACCTACATGTATATGGTATACATAAATTCACAGACACACACACACACACACACACTAAAACAAAATCCTTTTCAAAAATCGTGTATAAAATTGGAATAACAATGTGTGCCTGGTATGCCCTTGGAAGACATAAGCAAGTTAAGAGAGGTGAGGTGCTTAGCACACTGTCATACAGATCTCCCAGTTGTCCTCGAAACTCTGCCCTTTTGAAGTCTTTTTCAGTTTCCTTAGTGGCAACTCCAGACTTCTTGATTAGGACCAGATTTTATTCACTGTTCTTCTCTGATGCCACATACCCAATCAGTCAGCACTTTTTTTGTTTCTTGTTTGTTTGTTTGTTTGTTTGTTTGTTTGAGACAGGATTTTCCTGTGTAGCCCTGGCTGTCCTAGAACTCTATAGACCAGGTTGGCCTCAAACTCAGAGATCTGCCTGCAGCTGCCTCCCAAGTGCCAGGATTAAATGCACGAATCACCACAGCCCAGCTTCAGTCAGCAAACTTTAATCTCCTTAACATCTTGCAGAATATTTCAGTTCTCTGATCAAAAGCCCCTGTGTGTCTTCTCCGTCTTGGTTAAATCTAAGGCCAAAGGCCTCACAGGAAGAGAGAATGAATCAACTCCTCCCTCTTCTGTTCCTGCTGCACTAACCCACTCCAGCCTACTTAATGTTCCTCAAAAGCTCAGATAAACTGTAGCTTCCAGTTCCCTCACTGAAATACAACTTTAGACAGCACCGTGCTTAGTCAGTCAGCTCCAGAGAAGCTAAAGGGAGATTCTCTCTCTCTCTCTCTCTCTCTCTCTCTCTCTCTCTCTCTCTCTCTCTCTCTCTCTCTCTCTCTGTGTCTGTGTGTGTGTGTGTGTGTGTGTGTGTGTGTGTGTGTGTGTGTGTGTGTGCTTCCTGTCCTAGTTTCCCTAGTGCTAGAACTGAGGCATGTATGAACTGGGCTGAATTCTCAAAACCATCCTAAGTTGAAAGAAACAAAGTTCTTTTCTTCTATCATTGTGAGTTTTCCTAAGAAGCTCCTGGAAAATTACAGTTAAGAGCAGAAGAAAAGCATTCTTCTAACCCCTGCCGTGTTTGGAGGTTTGCCTTGTTCCTGCTTTCATTGGTTTTTTTTTTTTTTTTTTCCTTTTAAAGATCAAAATTGGGTTTCTTGTTTTTCTCTCTCTCTTTTTTTAATTGACATGAATTCATTTTACATAGTACTGTGTTCCCTAAAAATAATTTGTTCAAGTATGCCACGTATGTGTGTGTATGTGCAGTCTCTCTCTTTCTGTGTACACACACACGTATTTGGCTTTGTGTATCTATGTACATGCAATCTAAAATTCACAGATGAGAGAAAGTGTGCAACAATGAGTCTGGCTTACTTCACTTAATATAGTAACCTCTAGGTATATCTATTTCACAACAAATAACATAATTTTATCTCCCTTCGTGGCTGAATAAAAATTCATTGTGTATATGTACTACACTTTCTTACCCATTCATTTCTATGCTGCCCCAGTAACTTGGTTAGTGTGGACAGTGACTGTGAGAGTTATGAATGAATGTGACTGTGAAAGTTATCTCTGTGGTATGTTGACTTCATTTTTTTGGAGTAATTCCCATGCTGATTTCCACAGTGGTTGGACCATTTTACATTCTGAACTGTAGTTGTAGAGGTTTTCTTTGCCCCAGCATCCTTGCCAGCACTTGATACTGTTTTGTTTCTTTGTTTGATTCTTGAGACAGGGTCTTTCTACATAGTCCGGGCAGTCCTGGAACTCACTATGTAGAACAGGCTGGCCTCTAACTCACAGAAGTCTGCCTGCCTCTGCCTCCGGAGTGCCGCTGGGATTGAAGGTATGTGTTGCCATGCCCAGCAATTCCAAATTCCAAGAACAAATGTTGTTGTCTTAATGATAGCTATTCAGAATGGGGTAGGGTGGCTCCTCATTAGAAGGATTTTATTGTCACTTGACTTCAGTCTTTGTTGTATAGATTTGCTCTTCTTTCTTGAGATAAGGTCTCACGTAGCTTAGGCTAGCCTTGAACTTGGTATGTAGCCAGGGATGATCTTGAACTTGTGTTCCTCCTGCCCCCACATACTGAGTGTTAGGATTCTGGGTGTGTGCCACCACAAGCAATTCTTGCAGGGCTGGGTATCAAACCTAGGCCTACATGCATGTTCTGCCAGCAGTATATCAACTGAGCTACATCCCAGCCCTCAGTGTAATTTAATTTGTTTTTTCCTCATGGCTAAAAATATTGAATGTTTTTTCATGTTTGCTGGCAATTTGTATGTCGTCTTTTGTTGGTAGTGGTTAGTTGGTTCTGTTTTGGTTTTTTGTTTTTGTTTTGTTATGTTTGACTGGGTCTCTCTATGTAGTCCTGGCTATCCCAAGCTCACTATGTACACCACAATAAACTTAAACTCACAAAAATCCGCCTACCTCTGCTTCCGGAGTGTTTGTATTTGATTAAGTACTTGAGAACTGTGTTCATTTCATCTGTACATTTATTGGTTGGGGTGTTTGGTTTCTAGTATTTAGTTTCTTTAATCCATTATACATTCTAGACAGTACCCTTCTAGCAAATGTATAACTTATTAAACATTTCTCCCATTCTGCGAGCTATCTCTCTACACAAGCAACTGCTCCCTTTGCTGTACAGAAGTTTTTCCATTTTATGACCCATATTGATTCTATTTCCTGAGCTAGTGGTGTCCTCTTCAGAAAGTCCTTCCCAGGATTTAATCTTGAAGTCTTTTTCCTTGGACTCTCTTGCAATGTTCTCAGAGTTTCAAGTCTTGCTTTCAGATCTTTGACTGGCTTTCACTTTTGTTTTGTATTTGACAAGACATGGGAGTTCTGTCTCACTTGTGAACATGGGGCTATCCTGTTTCTCAGCATCATTAGTTGAAGAGGATGTCTTTTTACAAATATGGGGGAAGGGAGTGCATTGTATCATTTTCAAAACTCATGGCTATAGTTGTATGATTTTAATAAAGGGTCATGTCTAGTTTTGTGCCACAACCATACCAGTTTTGTTACTATGATCTACGTAGATCTGGAATGACATACAGTGCTACCTCCAGCATTGTTCAGCAGCAGCAGCCGGCTCAGGATTCCCTTGGTTATTAGGATCTTCTATAGCTTCATGTGATTCTCATCTGTAGTTCTGTGAAGAATTCCATTAGAAGTTTGATGGGGGTTGCATTGGATCAGTAGATTTCTTTGGGTAAGGTTGTCATTTCTACTATATTCTGACAATCCATGGGAACAGAAGGTATTTCCATCTCCTAGTGTCTTTTGTCATAGTCATCTTAAACTCTTTTGATTGAGTTTACTCTTAATATGTTTTTAATTATCTTCTCTACAAATATGGATGGTTTGACTTCTTCCTTTGCTGTTTTTCTTCCCTTTCTTTACACTATCCACCTCGCTTCTAGGAGACTAGGGAGCCTCCTTCCAGTCCATGGTTCATATGTTTCTACCATCTGGAGCACTGTACTGCTCTGACTCAGAGATTCTTCCCTGTAGTCAAAGGTAATCAGCATTCCAGGACTCAGAGACTAGTCTTCTGACTTTGCCCTTTGTCCCCTGAGTGCACCATGCAGAGAGGAACCTTGGCCCGACAACTGCTGACTCATCACAGCTCTTTTTCAGATAGCTTCTTGGGTCAAATGATAAAAGATTTTCCCAGAAGTCCTAGGGTAAGCAGGCTCCAAGATACCTATCTGGCTGTATCTGTTCAGTGATGCATTCAGTGTTGGTTGCGTTTTTAGAGTCACCGAGTAGTTTTCTGCTCATTACAATCTGTACAATCTATATGATTCTGCAATCACAGTATAAACTGGAATAAGAATTTATAATAGTCCAACTCAGGAAGTCACTATAGAGCCATTTCCTATTAAGTTTTAAGATTCAAAAGCAGAAAGAATCTGACTTCCTCCAGAGCTCGTGGAAGGAACAATTCTCCCAGTCCTCTGCAGCATTGCTCATGAGGCCTGATGACCAGACAGTCATTAATGTCACGCTCTTAGTGAATCAGGCCAATCAGAGGGCTGAGACACCCACACCTTGGGCTTTCAGGAGCTGGAATGTAAAAATAACACAGGCATGGAGGAGAAAGGACATCACACCCACAGGAAAGAAGAAGTTAAGGTACATACTGATGACCCATGATGCAAAGTCCACTGAGTCTCTGGTGTGACTGGGACAATATTCAGGACTCTGAAAGAATATATGCTAGATTCCTACCTGCCATCCCTGAGCCATGATGTAGAGAAGCAGGAACTAATAAAGATAAGGGACAAAACGGAGAACCTAGGACGGATTCGTCTGAAATGACAGAAAAAAAGTGAGCATTACACATTAGAGACCTTTTTTTGCCTTCATGTTCAAAGAAAATGTCCATGTGTATGTGTTTGTGTGTGCAAGTGTGACATGTAATGTGTTTGGTGGAGTAGAACCATGCCACGGTGTGCATGTGAAGTTAAGAGGAAAACTTTATGGAGTTGATGATCTTCAGTATCATGAAGGTTGGGGGCATCAAACTAAAGTCACCGGGCCCGTGTAGCAAGCAAGTATCTTTACTCATCGAGGCATCTGTCCAGCCTCTAAGGGAATTTCTAATACACAGTCTATCGGCTTATAAAAATAAGCAAGTTCTTTTGTCCATGAAACTGAGCTCTGTAACTGTGTTGCCTGGGGATTTTATATAGAGTCAGCCTCCAGTCCAGTGAGTTCTCTGTCTGAATGTTCAAGCAATCATGAAACAAAAGATTGTGTCCGGAAAACATGTATAGATAGTTGTTTCTTGTCATGATTCCCTAAGCAATACTATATGACAACTATACAGACAACACATTGCATTACATATTATACACAAATGAGATTATTTGCCTTATATCGAGGACTTGCATAGGTCGTAATCAAGGTACTACATTATTTTATATAAGAGACTTGAATGCTCCAGCTATGATATTAATACAGGCCATAAAATGAATCTACATGGATATGAAGAATAATTGCATGAAACTTTTTCTATTTTCCTACACTGGAAGTATAAATACATGTCGCTATAATTAATTAAAGGGAAAATTAAAATATGGCACACAAGACGGCCAAGTTCACTGGTGATGACACCAAGTATCATCTCCTTCACACAGCCTTGCCAGGTCCTATGCCCTGTTGATGTGACAAAATTTCTTGGTTTCCTGTGCCTTTCAATGTCACAGAGGTCACACTCCCAATTCCCCTCCTGTTCCTCTTCCCATGAACTCCTGGGGACTCTCAATGAGTGGATGCATCAAAAATGTTCTCAGTGTACCAGCCACTATCAAACTCCATGAAATGGGAAGCCTCTCCTGATAAAAGAGTCACTCTTTTCTGGGCGCCTCTTCCCTTATCCTGGGCACCCCGGCCATAACATATGTCATTAGTCAACTATCCCAATTCTCTGAACAGTCACTTTACAGCACAGAAAAAATGGGGAGGTGTGATCCAGTTGATCCATATCAATCACCTTCCAGTTTTTCTTATTCAAATACCACCTTCAGTGTTATTTAATATCTGTGCTTAAAGAGATTTGTGTTTTTAAGTATAATTCACTTGCTTGATTATTACAATTAAATATTTTAGTGATAGCAAATGGTAGTAGCAGAAATGCAGAAAAGGATAGAAAACAATAGAACAGAACAGAACAGAACAGAACAGAACAGAACAGAACAGAACAGAATGGCCTTTCTGTTAGAAAGGGAAGGTAGGTAGTGACAGCAGACAAAAGTGTCCAAAGGTCTGCCAGCACCACACATACCCTCTCCCATCCCAATCAAAAGGATTGAATAAACATGAGCAAAGCAAGTCACTGTTAGCATTTGCCCAATGGTAATGTGCACTCACAGCTGTCACCTTGTAAGCAATTAAAAGCCATTCTATGTTCTACAATAACACAAAAGAATATGATAACTGAAAATCCTCCGAGTCTGACTCATATTACCAATCACCACCAATCACCAATCACCAATCACCAATCTATGGCTGTCCCGCTGACAGTTCAGGAGACGACCAGTAGGTGGCAGGATTGAAGCGCATGTGCAGGCAGATGCAGGCTTTTCCTGATCTATTAATAGCCCCATTGTTTACTGCTCTGCAGCTGCTGTTTATAACTCTGCAGCATGCTTGGTGGCTCTTCCTCCTCACCTGCTATTTGTCTACATCTGGCTCTATGTCCCCAAGGAGAATAAACAGTATATTATGTCACGTGGGGACTAGAACTAAGGAACCCTGTTTGTGTTTGTTGGAAAAAGTTCCTCTACTCCCACCCCTCATGAAGTGTGAACTTGCATCTAAAAGTAGGCAACTAAAAGAATCAAGGTCGCTATGTAGGATTCAATTCAAGAATTTAACCTATCAACCACCTACAATTTTAAAGCATCAGCACTGTGTTACACAGACATTAAAGAACCCAATAATGTGCTACAGCATAACTAAACATATGGCATGAAAAATATTGTTATCAATAAAGAGACACATGCTAAAGGTATGAGGAGCCTTAAGAAGTGCAAACTTCCAAGGAAGATTTATAAATGATCACATGACTCCTCTTTCCAAATAGCTCATCACAGAGCCTATGACACCATCCAACAGTAAAGAGACTTTTTATTTTACCAGAAGTTAGGAATAAACACTAGACATATGCCAGGACCTCCAGGAGTTGCCATATGTTAGCAGAATGATGATGGGTGAGCACAGCATCCTTTTGACCACCTAGAATTGCCTCAGCTAAGCCATGACTGTGGAGTAAACAACGAACGTTTCTTTTTGACAAAATAGAAGGCCAATGTTCTAGAGGAAGAAGTTGGCAGGTTAGTTTTATGAGACGCCTCTTCTTGGCTCAAAGGTTTTGTTGCGCATCTAGTCTTGTTGTCGAGTCAATTTTCATCCCTGGCATCTCTCAATCTTGCATCTCATAAAGATGCAAGCCACATCAATGAGAGGTTCACCTTTACAGTCTCCTCAGTTACTTACCAAAGGCCCCATCTCTGAGACAGTCACACTGGAGCACACAGATTAGTCTTTTTGGTTTGGTTTGGTTTGGTTTGGTTTGGTTTGGTTTGGTTTGGTTTTGGGTTTTGGGGTTGTTTGTTTGTTTGTTTGTTTGTTTGTTTTTCAGAGAAAACAGCTAAGAGGAAAAGCAGGAAAGGAGAAGAATGAATGGAAAGAAAAAATCCAGAGTGTGCTGATGACAGACCTGAGGCCAATCATAAGCCACAGTGCAGTCCCAAGAGCAACATCCAACTTGAAGATGGAAAGAGAGGTGACCCTGATGAACAGTCACCCAAGGTAAAAAAACAATTTGAGGAATGAAGTTGAATAAGTGGACTCTAGGATGGAATCCCATGATCATCTCTGAAGAGACTAGTAATAGGAGGAACATACTTTAAAATAACACAGCCTACATAAGACAAACCTATAACCAACCATACGCAAAGTGTACTCAGTTTCTACTATTATAAATCAATAACAGGACAATGGTGCTCACTTTCTCCACTCTTTTTTTTCTTTCTTTCTTTTTTTTTTTTTTTTTGGTTATTTTATTTATTTACATTTCAAATGTTATCCTCCTTCCCCGCCCCCTGCTTCTATGAGGGAGCTCCCACACCCACACACCCACTCCTGACTCATGGCCTTAGCATTCCCCTACATTGGGGCATTGAGTTTCCATTGGGCCAAAGACCTCCCCTCCCACTGATGCCACCCAAATAAGGCCATCCTCTGCTACATAGGCAGCTGGAGCCATGGGTCCCTTTATGTGTACTCTTTGGTTGGTGGTTTAGTCCCTGGGAGCTCCGGGGGGGGTGGGGGGGGTGGAAAGTCTGGTTGGTTGATATTGTTCTTCCTGTGGGGTTGCAAACCCTTTCAGCTTCTTCAGTCTTTCCCCTAACTTCTCCATTGGGGTCCTCAGAATCTGAGCATCCACATCTGTATTGGTCAGGCTCTGGCAGAGCCTCTCAGGGGACAGCTATACCAGGCTCCTGTCATCAAGGACTTCTTGGCATCAGCAATAATATCTGGGTTTAGTGGCTGCATATAGGATGGATCTCCAGGTGGGGCAGTCTCTGGATGGGCTTTCCTTCAGTCTCTGTTCTACTCTTTGTCCCAGTATTTCCTTTAGACAGGAGCAATTCTAGGTTAAAATTTTGGAGATGGGTGGGTAGCCCCATCCCTCAACTGGGGGGCCATGCCTAACCTCTAGATATGGTCTCTACAGGTTCTCTCTCCCCTTTGTTGAGTATTTCAGCTAATGTCATACCCATTGGGTCCTGGGAGCCTCTTGCTTTCCTGGCTTCTGGGACTTTCTGGTTGCTACCCCCAGTTGCCCTTCTCCCATTGACACACACCTCTGTTCAGTTTCCTAACCCTCTGTACTTCTCCTCCCCCTGTCTCCTCCCATACCTGATCCTGCTCTCCCCCTTTTCCTCTCTCCCTCCTCTCTTCCTCCCAAGTCCCTCCCACCCTCTATTTCCTGTAATTATTTTGTTCCCCCTTCTTAGTAGGAGTGAAGCATCCACACTTTGGTCTTCCTTCATATGGTCTGTGACTTTCTCCACTCTTTTTCAATACAGTGCTTGTAATTGTCACTAGAGCAATTGGACAAGAGAAGGAAATGAAAGGGACATACAGGAAATAAAGAAATATCCATCTTCATTTGCAATACATATGATTCCATACAATGAAAGATCCTAAAGATCTCAAGAAAACTCAGTTATGTTTATATCTGATAAACAGCTTCAGGAAAATATCAAGATGCAAAATCAAAATCCCTATATCCATGTAACAAGCATTTTGAGGAGGTAACCAGAAGAGGATGTCAGATCTCATTCAGATGTTTGTTAGCTGCCAAACTTTGGTCCTCTGAAAAAGCAGCAAGGACTACTAAGCACCGAGCCATCTCTCAAGCTCCCCATGTCTTGATCTTTAACAACCAATGTGCAGACAGAAGTCCTTTGCTTCAGTTGAGTGTAAGAAAGAATTCCTCTGTGAAGCCAAGTCTGCCAGTGTAGACATTTTTACTACTAGGACTTTTGATGTTTTTCTTCCTTCTTTAGAACAGACTTGTTTAACTTGGATCTGGGACATTCTTCATTAAGGTGGGTTTCCAAAGTTTTAGTCTGTCACCGTGGGGAAGGCAAGAAGAAACAGAGCAGTATCTTTCATGGCTGCCAGAACAAAGCTGTGTATGGTCTTGAAGGTAAAAGTTAATCTTAGAATCCTGGCAAGGATCATGCACAACAAAATCTACATGGAGCCCAGAATGATAGAACTGGTCTGAGAAGTTATTGGTAAGGTGTCGAGAATATTAATAGCCTTTGACCTACTGATTTCCCTTAAAGGAGCTGACCTTTAAGTCATAGCGGAACAATGATCCATGCACAAAAGTCCATTATAAAAGCCAATATAGTAGTAATGACCTGACTTTGACCTTGGAGAAATCATGAATCTACCCAGTGCGGTTGAACATGGAGGCAAATGTACACTCCCCCACCTCATTTGCAGCATTCTAACTACAAAAGGAAACCCTTTATGCACAAGTTAAGTGATATAAATAGATGCCGTGTTAATAGATATGACTAAAGACTCCCTAATTGTTCCAGTGTCCAGCTCCTGTCCGATTGTTATTCTTTTATTTCTTCCCTGCATTATGAGTCTTGTCACTTTCCTTTTTAGTTTGGGGGAGGGCTCCTTGTCTGAAAGTACTCATCTCCTGCTTGGTTGTTTCTAGTTTTCACCCCTTATAAAACTGCTTCCCTACTATAGAAACCAAAAACTGCCCATGACCTCTGCCCCAGGGAGGCCCTTAAGAGACACGCCAGCACTGCCCTCAGCGTTGAGTGGTATGAATCCAACACCAGTTTCCCCCTTCCGAATCTTCTTTAAAGACAGCAGTATCTGTAGCCACAGCGTCTCAGAACAAGAAAACTCCTTTGTTAGAAAGAAATTACATTCCTGCGTTGTTCACTAAAGCAACAGTCAAAAAGCAAGGTGTTCTATTCTAGTAAGAATTAGAATGGACGTGATTATGTGGGGTGGATAAAAGCTGATAGTTCAATTCGGGATTAAAGAAATTGTTCTGGTATTAACAACAACACCTTATGAAAAAGGAAATGTGGGTGGGGCCCAAGGAAGAAAGGAAGGAAGAAAAGAAGGAAGGAAGGAAGGAAGGAAGGAAGGAAGGAAGGAAGGAAGGAAGGAAAGGAGATACAAAACAGAACTAGTTTCCATGTTTGCCCCAACAAAAGACTTCCAGGTTCATGTTGTATCTGAAATGTTTGCACTGAGAAGAATACAATTACTGGAAACAACATTGTTGTGGAGAAAAAGCACATTTTTTTCAAACATGTTGTGGGTAATTCATGGAAATGGATTCTAATTTAATTGCCTTTTGGGACAAATTATAAATCCCAATTAGGAGCACTGGAAAGGTCTCTTCTGTTCTTCCTACTCCAGACACGCCTTGTTGCCTGCCTTGTGCAGACAGTCTCTGCTTCAAGGGAAGCACAATGGGCAGCTATTGGAAACCCAGATTCTAGGGGCTGGGTGATGTCTCTGTGTATAAGAGCTCTTGATATGCAAGCATGAAGATCTGAGTTCAAATACCCAGTACCCACACAGGAAAAGAGAGCCATACATAGAAGTAAGTGCCTGTAACCGTGGAGCAGAGACTGAATACTGGGAGCTTACTGGCTTCCTAGGCTAGCCCACACTGAGCTTCAGGTTCAGTGACAGGCTTTGTCTCAAGGCAATGAGTCAGAGAATGTTAATGAAAAAACACCCAACATCTTCCTCTGGCCTCCACACCCAAGAGCACCAGCATGCACATTCACACACACACACACACACACACACACACACACACACCCAGAGAGAGAGAGAGAGAGAGAGAGAGAGAGAGACACAGAGAGACCGACACACTCAGACTATGATTCAGATATTTCTATTGTTTAAACTATAGATCAACCAAAGTTTATGTAAACCTCTTTTGTGTTGTGTTACAATCCATGTTTAAACCCTTTTCTAAGGATCCCAATGCTCTGAAAGACACAGCAAATTGATCAGTGGGTCACAAACATCCTGTGAGTTTTAGACTGACTGATGGAGCATAGTTCATTCTATCTATAATGCTAGAAAGAGGCACGGGGAAGCAGGATGCAGCCATGTTGAAACACTTTTCAAATAGTCAGACGCAAAACTGACACAGACAAGCCAGGAACAGGAATCTACATCTTACTCAACTCAGCAATGCATGAAGTTAACTGCAAGATGCTAAAACTAGCTCAAAGGAGAATCAAAGAATAAAGATTTTTGTATAGGCCACCAGAGTAATGAAGAAAAGAAATATGTGTTTAATAGGCACAGGCCTCGTCAATATCCTACAGGATATCAATTTAAGTTTCTTCCCCCACCCCACTCCTGGGGATGGCAAAAAGCTGTAAGTTAATACCTAGTTTCAATGTCTGATCTCTTTGAAAGTACCACGAATAGCAAACTCAAGCATCCTCTAATATAAAATACTACATAGCTTTGAGTGTGTCAAAAATATCATTTCTTTATTTCAAGTTTTAGTTGAAATATAATGTTAGTCATTTTTAATTAATATCTTAATGTTAGTAATTTTAAAAGAAAGAGGGAGAGAGAGAAAGAGAGAGAGAGAGAGAGAGAGAATGAAAGAAAGAAAGAAAGAAAGAAAGAAAGAAAGAAAGAAAGAAAGAAAGAGAAAGAGAAAGAAAGTCCAGAAGGGAATGTACCAGAAGTTTTAAGTATTTTTCACATTGGTGAATATGACTCTTGGTTCTGTCAATTCAAAATTTGGTTTTATCCTCACTGTGTGCCAGAACACTAACTCAGCTCATAAGAAGCGTATATATTGATCAGGCAAAAACTATTCCTTCACACCAGACCCATAACTCACAAGAAGATCAGACGTTCACATCCTCCAACACTTGCACGCTTTCCCTCAAGGAAAGCAGTTAATTAGAGCAATTTATCATCTTAATGTGGCTAGATGGGTTGGGATGACACTGGGGAGGGGGAGGGCTGTGCTGGAAACGTGCTTGCTTGCACACTCTCCCAGAGAGGGGGCGGAGGGAAGGAGAAAGAGAGAGGAGAGGGAGGGAGAGAGAGAGAAGAGGGAGGGAGGAAAGATGGAGGGGAGGGGAAAGGGGGGACAGAGGGGAAGAAAGGAAAGAAAAAAAACAAACAAAAAAAATTAAAAACTCACCAAAATAAAAAACTCACCAGAGATTCTTTCCTTGCTCATAAATCAGGGGAAAGAACATGGTCATAAAAATCTATTTTCTATACTAAGATTTAGAGAAGACATTCTTATACCTCACAGGAGAAAGGTTTGCTAAAAGTATCTCATTGCCCTGGGCAGTTGGGGGAACTCGTCCTCTAAGATGTGAAGGGACTGTGGTTTGATTGCTGTTTGTCTTCTTGAATTTATGCTGAGCTTAATTCTCAACCTGAGGTACCAGGAAACTAGACAGTTAATTCAAGTGTGGTGTGTAAGGTCAGAATCATTTGGGTGGAGCCCTTGTGACTGAGTTCTGGTGTCTTCACAGGAACTAGATAAACTAGAATACCCAGACAGACACACCGAGGTCCTGTGTTTTCCCATGTAATACCATTTGCTACCTTTGGACACTGCCAGAAAGGTAAGCGTCGCTGGACCTGAGTCCTTGAACTTCTGGAAGTGAGAGTTCAAGAAGCCGTTTCTTTATAACATTACCAAGCCCCGAGGGAGTCTGCTCCAGTAATAAAACAAACAGAGAATAATTGAAAACTAAACTTCTGTCTGCTAGTAGATCAGAGTCTGCTCCCAGCCAGGCAGTGGCCCGAGCCAAAGGCTCAGCTCCAATAGCAGCTGCTACTGTCTCCAGTGTCCTCAGGGGCTTCTCTGTACATGTCTATGACTCTTACCTTCTCTTTGTCACCCTGCCTCATCATTTCCCAATCGATTTTCCCCTCCCCTGCTCAGAGAACTTTGTCTCATTTTGGTGGCTATGGAGAAGGGTTTCAACCACATCAGCTCCGTAGATGGTGGGAACAAATGGAGCGCACTTCAGCTGGAAGCCCTCACTTTCCCTGGGCCACTCTGCTAAAATGGCTCTGCATGGGGAAAACGGTCAGAGTTTTAGTTTAACCCTTTGCTTCTCAGGGAAACTAATTTTGACAGGGTAGTATTAAATACATTTTCACTGGGGGATGGGGTCATAGATAGGTGGGTAAAGTGCTTGCCTTGCAAGCATGAGGGCCTGAGTTCAGATTCTCCAGCATCCATGAGAGGGTGGGGGAAGATGGACCCAGTACCATGTGCCTGTAAACCTACTACTCCAGGCATGGAAACAAGAGAATCCCATGGACTCTGGCCAGCCAGTCTAGCTCAATCAGTGAAATCCAGATTTGGTAAGAGATTCTGTCTCCAAATAATAATAATAATAATAATAATAATAATAATAATAATAATAATAATAATAAATTAAATTTAAAAAAATAAGGTAAAATGTGACTCTGGAGAGAAACCTGGCTCAAGCAGTTAGGAATGCTTGCTGTTCATCCAGAGGACCCAAGTTCAATTCCCAACACCCACAGGAGGTGCCCAGGTAAATCCTGCCCAAGGAATTGGATGACCACTTCTGGGTTTTATGGATATGTGTAAACTGTGGTTGGTGTATGTTCACAAAAACTCACATACATACAATAAAATAAATATTAAAAATAAGATGGAGAGCATTTGAGAAAGAATCCAGACATTTACATAAGAGCTCACACAGGTATGCGACACGAGCACACACACACACACACACACACACACACACGCACATGCACACATACACGCACATGCACACATACACGCACATGCACACATACACGCACATGCACACACATGCATGAGCACATACATACTACACTCTCAAGAACTCTGACTTCATGAGACTTTCATAGGAGCTACTACTATTGACATTATCTCGTTGATTCAGGCTGTCTGTCCTGGCGTATTGAGATGTGAGTCTTATGGAGAACAGACCTGGTGTATATGTATCTACCACTGTACCTCCTGGGCTGTAAAGAATGCCAACACTTTCCATTTGCTACCTGTGACCGCATAATAAATTATCAAAAATGTAGACCCTTAAGCAAACTCACATCTCGCAGCTTCTGTAAGTCAAGAATGCCGCTTCCTAGACAGGGTACTGACAGGGCCTGGGCAACCCTCTGGCTGTTCAGGAAGGCTAAACTTGTCATCACAAGAGCCTTTTCCTGAGCATTGCCCTGGTGTCCTCAAGACACAGCACAAGACCCCCTTAAAATGAATAACTCTAAGAGCAAAGCATCTTCTGCTTCTAGCTAGGAGAACACATTCTGTCACTTCCACACTGTGGGACTAGTTACATGAGTCAGCCATATTCATTGTGAAGGAGGATGTCACATGGATATAAATGCCATCTCCACCATTATCCAATTTGTCGGGTCCCAAAGAGACCCAGGGCAATTTTAATTGGGTACCTGCGGCTCCTCCCAGAACTTCTCACCCTGAACCCCTCCAGCCCACGAGCTAAGCGTCCCTTCCCCCAGCTTCTGATTCCTATAATCCAGCCATTTCAGCCACGTACTCTCTTAGACTCTTGGTCCTCAGCTCCTCTCTTGGCCCCCTTGCCCTCTCTCCTCTCTCTCTCCTCTCTCTCTCCTCTCTCTCCTCATCCAAGTTCTGTCTGGCTCTACTCTCATATCTACAAATGAAACCCTTCTCATATCCTCATTTTCACTTACTATTAAACTAACGAGTTGTATCTTAATTTTATAATTTCCTTCCTCAGGAGACATCTTATTTCCATATGTCTGGGAAATACTCACCCTCAATCTCTCAACCATATTGCCTAGATGGAGTATTCTATTTAATGCATAAAACAATTTTTAATTACACTTACATGTGTGCACACACACAAATATTACACAGCACATGTATGGAGATCATAGGACAACTTGTGGGAGGCTTTTTTCTTCTTCCACCGTTTGCGTCTGAAAGTTGAACTCAAGTCACCAGGCTTAACGGCAACGGCCTTGACCCATTGAACCATCTCAACAGCAGCTCCTTGTTTTATTTTGTTAAAAGAATGCAAAAAAAAATCTATATATGTTGTGATGACTATATTTTGCACACATTCTGTTTATTTATAAGACAACTGAACAAGGTATTTTCAGCTCACGACATCTTCAAGAACCTGAGTGTTCAGATTGCTACATCTGTCAGGAACCCTACTAGTCAGCATATCTGGCTCCTTTATCTGTACAGGACTTCTAAGTCTTCAGAACAGCTTCACTACGATCTCATCTGAAACCATTTCAGCTTTGAGAAGCAAAAGAGGTAGATTTCATTCTAATGTTATAGATGAGGACACCTGATGGGGATCCAGTTTTGCTGAGGAGCAGAGCCAGAGGTGCAACTTTGGTGTTCTGATTGGTCTTATCAGAAGAGAGCCTAAGAAGGAAATGTGTCTTAAAATTGGACTGGATTGCACTTCCAAATGCAACTATACCATCTCAATGGCTTAAGACAAAAGCATTTCTTTCCTGCTCATCTTTTTCCCAAAGTAGGAGCTGACTTTCCAAGGTGACTCCCCTCCACATGAGGCAAGAACTTACCTCTTCCTTCTGAAAGCTTCTCCTTGGCCTCCAGGGTTGTAATGGTTAATCTTGACTGACAACTTGATTGAGAAATACTTAGGTTGGTAATGATACCATTAATTAGAGCATCAATTGACTACTGGGAAAAGATAATACTCTGAAAGGTGGGGCCTGGACGGAGAAGGTAGATCGTGAGTATGGGGAGGCATCAGTGTCTTGCTCTGGCCTTTTCCTCTCCTCCTTCCCTCCCTCCCCCACCCTCTGCATCCTGGCTTCTGTACTGTGAGCTGTTCACCCTCCGCTCTGCCACTCACTCCTTACCATGGATTTATTACGTCTGAAATGAGGAGCTAAAATTAAAGTTTTTCTTCCTTAAGTTCCTTCTGTCACACATTTTGGTCACAGCTTTACAAAAGGAACTAACATGGTGGTTAAACATAGGCAGCAGGGTGGATGGAATCAGATGACAAGTGTCCTTTCCCATCACAGCTCATGAGCCCTGCCTGACTGCAAGCACACAGAGATGTGCGTGTCTCCTATGCCCAAGACTCTCTACTATACAAAAAGTACTAGGGTGTGTATAGGATTTGCAGAATTAGGACAAGCCCCCCCCCGCCAGAACACTCAGAAAAACAGTATAAAGAAATAAACACAAAACATCTGATCTTGTTGAAAGCCTTTTGCTATGTTCTCCCACATTCATTTTTTATTAGTCCACCTTGACAGCAGTTTGTAATGTACCACCCATAATGTAAACCTGCTCTCTGATTTAGGAAGTGGAAGCTTGTTATGTCAACGTGACTAACTTGCCCCAGAGATCACACTAATAAATGAAGGAATCTGATGCCCTGGCTTTTCTATTCTCTGTGCTTCTTTTTTTGTGGGGTGTGTGTGTGTGTGTGTGTGTGTGTGTGTGTGTACATACTTTTGGCAATAGGTTCCCTTCTGCAATGTACATTCTGGAGTTCCAACTCATACTGTCATGATTAAAGCCATGCTTCTTCACCCACTGAGACATCTCACTGGCCCTTTCCCAACCTTTTGATTCTGTATAATGATCCTTTTTTTGATACCTCAAGAGTTTATTTATATAAGTGGAGGGGACAGCTAATGGAGAATGATACGCAGAGTATGGCAATTCAGCTTGCGGACTTTTACTTTTTAAACTGTGTGATGAGCACACAGAAGCCTGTGTGTAGCTTTTCATACTTTCATGTCTTAAACATTTCAAGGCACTTTTTAAAGAGGGGATTGAGTCTGAATAGTAATATAGATTCTTATGTTGGAAAGAATCATTTTTCCAAAATGTCAGCAAAAAAAGGGCATGTAGTATTATTGGTATTTATTGCACATATTATTTCCTAGATAACTTTAAATAATTTATTTACATGCATTTACTTACCTTACCTAGCAACCTTAATACACAGTAATACCTTCCGTATGGAAGAAGATGGAGAAGATGAGTCAAATCTTCAGATGAGGTTGAAAATCTTTTGGGCATCTGTTGCAGTGTGCCAGTTACAATCCGTAGGTATTTGCATCCAGTTAAACTGGGAATTCAAAATAGCTCTCCCATGACAATGTTGGAGAATGGGCTAGAGCAGATGGCAGCAATTGTGAAGAAATGTTTCATGCATGAGATGACTCTCTTGCACTGATGCAAGGAAGGACTACGTGATTAGTGTAGGGTTCTGCCTGTTGAGGAAACTTCTTTGTGAGAAGGGCGAGGTAGGGGTGGGATTTAAAACTTCCCAAAGGTCAAATTTCTCCTGCTTGCATAGGAAGTCTAAGAAAATATAATTTGGGATTACTGCTATCTATTCTCTCTCTCTCTCTCTCTCTCTCTCTCTCTCTCTCTCTCTCTCTCTCTCTCTCTCTCTCTCTCTCTCTCTCTCTCTCTCTCTCTCTCTCTCTCTCTCTCTCTCTCTCACACACACACACACACACACACACACACACACACACACACCCCTTTCCGAGGCGGGGTTGACAGCTGCAGAGTGGAGGACTACAGCTAGGGGGCGCCCTCTCCAGCGGGGTCGCTCTGACTTGGGGCGCGCTCCCCTCCCTTCGCTGCTCCTGGCGAGCTGAGAAGGCGGAAGCAGCGGCGGCCGCGGCTGGGGCTGAGGCTCCGGCCGTCGGCGGACGCAGCAGCCGCGGCCCACGAACCGGCAGTTTGGCGTCGGAGCCACTTGGTCTCGGAGTGTCGTGTATGAAGGCGACGCGGCGCAGCCCGGGGGAGCCTTCCCAGTTGGCTGCGAAGTTTCTGCGTGTGCGATCGGTGAGTGAGCGGCTTCGAACTTGAGTTCCGGCGACCGCGGGCCCGGGAGAGTCGCCCCGGGTTCCCCACGGGACAGGGACGTGTCGCCGCGGGCTCTGGCTTCCCACAGACGGGAGTGGCGATCACCAGGTCCTCCCTCGGGTCCGGGACTCCGCCCCCTGTCCCCTCTCGTCTGGGTAGCCCTGGGACCCCGTCTCAGCACAAAGCCACCTCCGTCCCTGTCGTCTGACAGGTGCAGGATGCGCCCGTTGTCCTCCCACGAGCCGGGGGCGCCCTCCGTGCCCTCCCCGGGACTGCAGGTCTCCCGCGAACCCGCCCCTGGTTTAGGAGCCTCTCCGGGCGTTTTCTGTCGCCTTCCGGCTCACGGCATCCCATCTCCCCAGCCCCTCTCTTCCTCACCTGGTGTTTTCCCCTTTCCAGGGAAGGAAATCGCCTGCTGGGTTTTCCCGTCCCTTCCAGTTTAAATTAAAAAGAAAAGAAAACAAAAATCCCTTCAAACTCCCAGAGTGCAGGGGAAAACTTTTTTGTGTGCCCTTTTAAATTCGAGAGCGGTTCTAACCTAAGCAGCAAGTTTAAAAAAAAAAAAAAGTACGATGACACCAATGTTCCCCTCCCCACCCCTGCACTCTAAGCGATTGTTCCAGACACGGTATTGCTAAAGCTGTTCCTAGTATTTGGCTTCAGGGGAACTCCGGATGAGACTTAGACTGTCTTCGTGTGTGAACAGAAAGCACCTAAAGCTTGGATGTATAGGATTTGCTTGTTTTTCTGAGAGCAGGTGACTAGCCTGTGACACAAGTCTAGAAACCAGAACTTGTCACATCTGAAGTGTAGGCTTTGTTGGGACTTGATCTGCTGGCATTTCTTACCTTCTTTGATGATGCTGGATTGGGGAGAGCTCTTTTTGGTTTTTGAGGTGGAGGGTGAAGTGTGGCCGGTTTGGTGTCATGTGACTCGAGGAAAGTATTTGAACCAGTGGCTTTGGCCACATGATGGATACAAGGATCATATCTGAGTTTCAGCCTTGATGCCCTATATATATTAGTTCAGTATTATAGCCCTGCTTTTCTTGATATTTGCTGCTCATACATTTTGGTCTCTTGACTTGTGTAAGGGGGTGTCCAGAATCCGTGGGTTTTAGAGGAGCAAACACTCTCTGAGTAAGGAAAAGATCCTTGAATTTGAGTCCAAAGGTAAATGACATCAATCGAATATTTGTATTATTTCGTAACCATTGTAGCACAGTTTTCCCGGTCTTTGTATTTTAAGAATTGATTTTTTTTTAAGGATTTGGTACATGGTTGCTGTTAGTAAAGTTTTGGTTTGGGTTTTTTTTTTTTTTTTTTTTTTTTTTTAACATTGTGTGTGTGTGTGTGTGTGTTTAGGCCTTCTTCCATAGGCTCGCCTATAGAGGTCACAGGACAATCGGTGGGCCCCATCTAGTGAGCCCCTTATAGAAGAGAATTAAAGGTAACTTGTCAGTATTTTCTTCTGTGTAGTTTTGATTTATGAATTACATGTTTACTTATATATGCACTCCAGCTGACTTAGAATGCATGCTTTCAAGACATAACTTACACATTTCTTTAGTTTCACACATCCTAGCATTAACATCTGTGGGTCATCCTACCCCACATGCAAGACATCTGACAGCATTGTCTCTGAATTATAATCTATACCTAGACATAGATCTGTAGATATAAGCCATGGTTTCTGACAAGGCAGGTTTCCCTATTAACTCACTGTGTAACTGAGATAGGTTGGTAATGATTACCTCCACCTTGTTTCATCAAAGCATGCTTTACAAGATTGTAAGGGGCAAACAATTGCAGTCCTGAAATACCAGATAAAGGACTTGAATTCCACTCTGCCCCTTCTGTTCATGGAGAAAGCCACCCAAATAAATAAATTAATTAAATAAGTAATTTTTAAAAATTTTAAAAGTTGTGAGAAATATTTATACCAAAGCATATAAACATATTTTTGTGAGTCTGGAGGCCAATTTTGTAGCAGCTCATAAAGAGAATGTCCAGAGCATAGTGTTTCTACACACACCATATTATGTTCTTACCTCTATAGCGGATTCAGCTCAGTCTTCCTTCCTCTCGTTAATAAAGATAGCTTGTAGGGAAGTCAGAGATGTGACTTTCTTACCTGTCGTTGCAGGATGTAAAAGTAAAGGGAAAAATATTTGTAAAATGTACTTGTTTTCACTTAATTCCCTAATATTAATTAGGTTGCAGTTTAATTACTATACTATGTGTTAAGATACTGCAGTATATTATATACACATACAGAACACACACGAACACCACTGACTTTCAGGTTTATTATCCAATAAGATTATTTGGAAGACACAAGCTTCTGTGTTCTTAAGGCATGAGAAGTAATGAAAGCAACTTGATATTGGTTACATTTTTTTCTAATGATAACACTTCTGATACTTTATACCATAAGCGCTGGTATGTATGATATATGTATATATACATGTATGTTTTTGGTAAACCAATGAACTTAATTAGGGTTGCCCTCAGGAACATGAGTAAGGGGTTCTTGACAGCAGGGCATAGGCAACTTAACAGAAAATGCCTCTCCTCCCTTAGCCCTTCACTGCACAGACCTCAGAGAGAGGTGGCACTTGATGAGCTCCAACCTGGACGATGGTCCCCAACTTGACAATATTAAGGAGGGAATCTTTATCTGTTTAATGATTTATTTAGTTTTACTTAGGTAGGGGTGTGTGTGTCTGTGTATGCCTCAGATGTGTAGCCCACAAAAGCCAGAAGAAGGTATTAGATGCTCTGGAGCTGGAGATATAGTTGGTTGTAAGCCTTCTGACCTGGATGCTGGGATCCAAACTTGAGTCTTCTGGAAGAACTACAGTTGTTCTTAACTGCTGGGCTATCTCTGCAGTCTGGGCTATCTCAGGATCCCAAGGAGGGATCCTGAGCAGGTAATCAAAGCTGCTGAGAGAGTTAAGAATTGAGTGAGTATGTCAGTCCCAGGAGACAGCAGTCCCCAGCACACCTCCCGATGCTCTTGCCACTTCTTGGTCCATGGATGCTTGTATAGGTTTTGGGTTGGCTTTGTTTGTTTGTTTTTGAGACAGGGTTTCTCTGTGTAGCTCTGGCTGTCCTGGAACCACTCTATAGACCAGGCTGGCCTCGAACTCAGAAATTTTACCGCCTCTGCCTCTCCAGTACTGGGATTAAAGGAATGAGCCACCACTGCCTCCTGCTTGTGTGTTTTCTAAGAGTGCACTTACAGCCTGGTGTGGTAGCTCATGCCTTTAATCCCAGCACTGTATTCAGAAGCAAGTGGATCTCTGTGAGCTTGAGGCTAGTCTGGTGTACAGAATGAGTTCCAGGATAGCTAGGACTGCAGAGAGAAACCCTGTTGGAGAGGTGGAGAGGGGGAAGTGCAGTCCCTTAGTGGAAATTGTTTCTGTTAGGCATGTTTTCCTAGGAACATGTCGTTCATAAAAGTTCTCTTCAAATCAGGTGATACTCAAATCTTGACCTGGACAACAGGAAAGCAGTATAGAGACTGTCTGTAAGCCAATTTTTAAACTAAACCTTGGGCAGGAAAGGAAGACTAAGTTCATTGATGCTTGTCATATCAATGCATATGAATATGTGCTGTGCAGCTCAGTGACAAATACAAATGTCTCAGAAGTGGCTTTACTAAGCAAGACAAAACAGCTCAAAAGCTACGGGTTTAACTGTATTGTTATCAAGGGTATATAAAAATGGACATTCTTGTATATACACTGTGGGAGTGAAGATTAGAAAGCCTTTGATATACTTTGGATAAGCAACATCGTTTATCAGAAATCTTTAAAAATTCCATGTCCTTTCACCCAGCAATTCTACTTCCGTGACTAGAAACCATGACTAAGAAAATAGAAACAAGAATTTGTCTGAGGACGAACATAACAAAAGGTATCATCCATAGTTGGCATGACTCTTTTGTCCTCGAATCTGAAGGAGGTAAAGAGGACTCTACACTCAAATGTTTGGACAAAGGTCCGCATGCCTAGTTCTGCTGTGTCACGGTCTCTCACTCCTTCCTGTCCCCAGTCCCAACCACGCTTTCCTAGAAACTCACATTAGAAATGGCAAGGTTTTGGGAGATAATTTCAACTTTTAAAAATTATATCAAAAATAAAGTAAAATAGTAAGTAATTGCTGATGAATCATTGGAGTTTTATCAACTCAATATAATAATGCTGGACAGCATTTAAAAAATAAATCTTAAATGTGTTTTGTCAAAACCCAGATAAACAAATGTAGTGCTTAAGTGTCTAGGCTCTGGGGTCAGGTCGGCTTTGGGTTGATCAAACTCGGTCACTTTGCAGATGATCCTGGGCAAGTTGGCCTTTTTAAGCTCCATGGTTTTCACTCTGATAAGTGAGAACTGTACTATGTAAAAACATATGAAATAATAACTTGTTCTGATTGATTGCCAGGTACAGATTTAGTGCTTGAATGTGTATTAACACACGTGATCCTTGCAGGGACTCTCAGATGGAACCTGTCACTAACCTCATTTTACAGGAAAGGAAACTAAAGCATAAAAGGACTATGCGCTCTGTCCGAGTCATGACCAAGTGACTGAGAAAGGCCTACTGGGCTGTCCAGCCTAGCCATGAGCTCTGTACTGCGCCACAGTGCTGCCACCTTTAGGTTTTGGTTTTGTTGTTCTTTGTTTTGAGATTTATTTTATTTTTAATTATTTGTGTGTCTACATACATGTGAGTTCAGGTGCTTATAAAAGCCAGATCCCCTGGAGCCACCCAACCATGGATGAAGGTACGAAACTCAGGAGTCCTGGAAGAGCAGGAGCTCTTATTGTCTGAGCCATCCTCCAGCCCTCCTGCTTTGTAGGTGCCTATCAGATAGGGATCGAAAGGCTTGCAGCGTATGCATAGGTGTTTGTTGTTATACTGGCAAGCCATGAGCACCCGACATCATTTCCAGTTCAGGAGTTGAACCTAGAGCCTCACACTGCAGGCAGGCCTACCTCTGGGCTGTTTCACTAGCCTTCTGTTGACTGTTTGAAGCAGGGTCTCCCTATGTTGTCTAGACTTGTCTAGAATTCTCTGTCCTCCTGGATCAGCTTCCCTAGTAGTTGGGATAACAGACCTATCCCTACAAGAGCCAACTAAGAAATCCTTATTATTGTTGTTGTTGTTGTTATTGTTATTAGTGTTGTTGTTATTGTTGTTATTATTATTAGGGTTTTTGTTGTTATTTAATACATTTATGTATTGCAGTGTGAGGGGGGTAGGTGTCACATGTATGGAGGTCAGAGGACAACCTGTGGGTTCTAAGGATTGAACTCAGGTGGTCATGTGCAGAGGCAAGCATCTTTCTCTACTGAGCCATCTCAGTGATTTGGTAGCCACTGCTTAATTAATCCTCCATCTGGCAAAGTGACAGAAAGAATTTTTGTATAGACAGGCATGGAGGTAATTGTCTGCCTATTGACCAGAGATTTGAATTCTGCTTCTAGAATTATAGTTTGCATTAGGGATTTTCCTCAAAGATAATCAGCTAAGCTAAAGACGTGGTTGGGTGTAGGTGATACCAGGTTTGTACATGTTCACATCTCATCTCACGTATGTAACATAACAGTTTAGAATTTGGCGGCATCTGTCTGCTCCTAGTTTTCCATAGGGAAAGAAGCCACATGTGTTTTTCCAGTCATTAGTACTAAAACATGGTCATCTGATCTGGCTGAAGGCAGGAGACTAACTTTTAAATCCCATTCTTTCTGTATAATAAAAATCACCACATTGAACATTTAGAAATCCACACGGAACTTTAGATTCTGAGAAGGAAACAAAGTTCCAAGTGGTTCCAGTTACTTGCCCCAGATCACATACCCGCAGCTGACTGGTGTGTGGTCATTTGGTTCCCTGCTGGCTGCACTAGTCTCCTCAGCTCAGACTACCTAAAGGACCTTGAGTGACACAGAGAACTTCCTCAGGGCTGGAGAGGTGGCTTAGCCGCTAAAGGCTAAGCTCACAATCACATCTCAGTGGATGTTTAGTAAGCACTGACTACGTGAAAAACCTGGCGCTAAGGTCTGAGCATGACTGTAAACAGATGACAGGAGGATACTGTAATTGAAGTGCTTTTCTTTTCAACTTCCTGTTGTTGCACTAGTCTACAAACTTTCCTCGAAGGATGTCTTTGTGGTCTGCATAGGTGATTTCGTAAACATTTTGAAGGAGGGAATGAGATAACTTACCATGAAGTGGTAGTTATGAAACAAAGCTCAAAACACCTTAAAAGCTATTTTGTAAATAACATTAAAACAGTATGGTAGGAGACTATATAGATAAACTATATATTTGCTACAGCATTTTGTCATTGTTTTTCTTCTTGCTATGTTTGCAGATTGACTGACAACAAAGCTACTATGAGTCTCTTAAACTGTGAAAACAGCTGTGGGTCCAGCCAGTCGTCAAGTGACTGCTGTGCTGCCATGGCTGCCTCCTGCAGTGCTGCAATGAAAGATGACTGCGTGAGTGGCTCTGCCAGCACGGGGAACCTCTCCAGCTCCTTCATGGAGGAGATCCAGGGGTATGATGTGGAGTTTGACCCGCCTTTGGAAAGCAAGTATGAGTGCCCCATCTGCTTGATGGCTTTGCGGGAACCAGTGCAAACACCATGTGGCCACAGGTTCTGCAAAGCCTGCATCATCAAATCCATAAGGTATTTGATTTTAAGAAAGAATGGTGCCCTATAGCAACCAAGTGTAAAGAGCTTGTAAGAAACAGGCCCTCCCTAGAACAGGCAGACAGAGAACGCTGGTCAGGAAAACAGCAGAATGGACAGAAAAGTGAGACAGTCAGGTCTTATCCCAGTTTGTACTGAGGTATGAACGGAGGCTTCTGTGTCTTCCCACCCAGGCCACCAGGAAGACTGGAATGAAAATGGCTACTTTTGCCTTAAGCAGTTCTGTTGCAGACTAGGAGAGGATTCTGTTTCATTAAAGTATTATTTTTAATTTGCCTTGAATCAGGCTACTAGAGCAGTGGTTCTCAGCCTGTGGGGCTGCAACCCCTTTGGAGGCCAGATGACTGTTTCACAGGGGTTACAGATCAGATATTCTGTATATCAGATATTTACATTACAATTCATAACAGTAGCAAAATTACAGTTTTGAAGTAGCAATGAAAGTAATTTTGCAGTTACGAGGGGGATGGGGGTCACCAGAGCACAAAGAACTAACTGTTTTAAGGAGTCTCAGCCTCAGGAAGGTTACCATAGAGAACCACTCTGTGATACCCAACCAGGTGAGGAGCCCTGACTCTGTGAGTGCTTATATATTCTAGTATTAGCTCTGGAACATTCTGTTGTCCCCTGTCTAGGAGCAACTGTAAGATGACCAGCATTCTCAGAATCTTATCCCCTCTCTCTGCTGCTACAACCACACCTCCTCACACAGCCATGCATAAGTCGGCTCTGACAGGCCTCCCTCCTAGCCTTGCCCTCTTCCAGTCTCATTACAGCAGCCAGAGTGGCAAGACAAATGACGTCTCCTTGGCTCAGAACACCCTTCATGAATTATCTGGGAGTAAAAGTCCTTGGAAGGCCATGTGACTCATTTTCTGCCCTCTCCAAGGGCTCACTCCCCTTCCATTCCTCTCCGCATGCTGCCCGCTGTACCTGTCAGACACAGTGCTGCCTGGTGAGCTGGGACACACTGATAGGTGTCCTGGCTACTCCATACCACCATGGCAAGCCACAACCCTACTTGCCTCCAGATCTTCCTTACCAAACTATTCTTTTCTCATTTTCCCCTGACAGTTTTGCCCTTAAATACCTAGTAATCAATGTGTTTTGTCTGCCTACACAATTGGAAAGTAGGTCTTTGAGACTGAGATGTTATATTGGTTTTCTCTAGTTGCAGGAACAGTGCCCTCCCCACAATAGGCGTTTAGTATGTGATGGTTTTAAGTGGATTCAACTACACAAGAGAAAAAGATCATCATTTGGCTCAACTAGGTCTCATCTCCTAGGCTCTGGTACCTCCTCACTGACCAACAGTCTATGAACCACAAATGGGTCCATCCACCGAGGAGGTCAAAGCCCTCATGTAGTTCCAGTCACCTCTCCAAAGCTGTGTCGAGCATTGCTGCCTTAGCAAACAAAGTGAAATGATCCCTGAGTAGTCTGTGGCAATCATGGGCTACTCAGTGGTCTGTACATTTTTATCTCTCCATTTCTGTACCAATTTTCCAATAAAACTTGAAATTAAGCTGATCGTATCCTGGAGCTTGAAATAAGTTACAGGGGAGCAACACAGCTCTTGAGTTTAAGGAGAAATGTGTTACCATTAAATTAGTAAGGGTTTTAGAGGATACGGTTATTTATTTGTGTGTTTGTTTTCCAGCCTTGGCACTATTAATATTTGGGGCCAGATAATTCTTTATTGTGGCACAATGTCCTCTCCCTCTTAGGCCATCAGCTGCATCTGCTCTGTGTTCACTAGATGCTCATATGCTACCTTCGGGCCAGCATGTGAGGTCATGGTGTCTCTGGGGCCTCTGGTTTACCACACAGCAGACCAGGTTCATCCTCCTCTATATGCTTTTAAAGTAGGTAAAAATGATAGCACATGAGACATGCTGGAATGTGCACTGTTTTATCCAGTGTCCAGGAAGGTAGCTGGCTAACCTTTAGAAGTCTTTGGAGCAGAAGATTTTGGAAGTTGCAGGACAGTGATAGGAAAGAGATAAATTCCGCAAAAGGATATCTGAGGCTTTATTCCCCCATTTCCTTCAAAGCTAGACATAGCTGCATACTATCACTTCAGTGCTCTCAAGAACAACCACTATAAAGTCTTCATTCTCTGTCATCCAAGAAATCAAAACAGATCTTGGTCTAATTTCATTTTCTTTGGGTTATCTAAAACTATAGGTGATGACTATAGGTTTCCTTTGTAAAGTTCTTACTCTCTCTTAGACATATATGTTTTACAGATTTGTTCCTGGCTTTCTGTGTTTTAAAAGAATCTGATAGTTTATTATGGTTTTGTTTTTATTTTTGTTTTTGTTTTCAGACTGAAGACGTAGTCCTGGTGTCCAGGAGCTCCCTAGGTAGACCAGGTTGGCACAGAGATCCCACACCTGGCATGCTTTATATAATCTTAATCAGGCCCCGTAAAGATAACCTCTATACAGTGTTGAACGGATGTTTCTTCATTTCATTTTTATGTCAACCAGACTATTTTATTCAATGTTTTGTTTATTATCTAACTAGAATCTATACCACAATCTACAACCCGTTAGCTTTCTTAGACGGTCAGTGTGGTGCTAGTTTGCATTCATTTTACAAATGAATTCATATACTCTACTTTAGTGAGAATTCTGGAATTTGGGGTTCTCTTTTTAAAAACACAGAAATATTATAAGAATGTGCTTTTGCTTTAACTCCAAGTATGGGCATATGGGGACTACTTTAGACTGACTGTCCATAACAGCTGACTGCACTAGGAATGCTGGGAACTTTTTCAGAGGTTATATGGTGGGAGATAGAGGGGTGGTTGTTGGTCGTTCACATGGATTGCTTGCAGTTTGTTAATAGTTGTGCTCAAAGAAGAAACAAAAGGAAAGAAATTAGATTCAGGGATCACCGCCCCACCCTCTCTTTCCCCTTCCCCTCCCTCCTGCCTCTTGACTTTGTAAAATTCTGGGTTTTTCCTCTTATCCCCATGCTTCCAGAATAGCGACTCTTGACTCAAATATATTTATACATACCTAGGCTGTAAGCCTAAGTTCTGCCACATGGCTGGTTACCTCTGCTCACTTCCCATGCCTCTGACCTCCTCCATATTCCAGGGCCAATCCTCTTATGCTTGGCCCTATCCCAGAATCCTTTCTGCCTACTAGATGTCCCACCTTCAATTCTACCCTTTTCTATAGGCCCTAGGTTTTTTTATTGACAAGTGATGCAGCCATACAGTACACGGGCGAGTTTTCTCTACTCTCTTCTAGCCTTCTTTTTCTCCTGTCTAGTGATAGGGGGTGAAACGGGAATAACAGGTGGAGAAAAACGAAGAACCTGCAAAGTGACAAAGGTCAGCTGCACTCTACAGTACATATACCATTTGGGTGTTGCAGTGCAATATAATGCATGGATGGGTGATTTAGACTACTTACTAACTTGAAGTTCCCTGCTTCTTGTAGGGATGCAGGTCACAAGTGCCCAGTTGACAATGAAATACTGCTGGAAAATCAGCTGTTTCCTGACAATTTTGCAAAGCGAGAGATTCTTTCCCTGACGGTAAAGTGCCCAAATAAAGGCTGTTTGCAAAAGATGGAACTGAGACATCTCGAGGTATTATGGCTATTTTCTAGCTGTTGTCACAATGTAATCTCTAGAGCATAAAGCCTTTGCTCTGTTACCTGTGTGTTATAGGCTATAGCAGTTGGCTAACAGGTTCTTGCCAAATACTAATAACTCTTTCATCATTAAATGCAAAAACTTAGAAATTTTTTTTTTCTGTCTGCTTCAGCTTTGTCCCAGCAATAAAAATAAGTCTGTGTTCTTGTAAGTTTTTCAGATCCGGACATCTACAATATAACAGTTGAAGAGCTCTTTAATTGCAAGAATTACATTTTAACCCCATAACTTTATTTCTCTCCTTTTGAAATATTTTTAAAAATAAAAATGTCTTCTAGCCATCACCTCAGCACCTTCTGTTTTCTTTGTTTCTGTGTCACACAGGAAGTGTGACAACCTCACACTTTCCGTTTCTCTAAATTGCACATTGTAGTATCCACTAAATAACATATTTATATAGTTAAAAAGTTAGCTAAAGCAACAAGATAATTTTCTTTTTAATTAAGATAAATCAATTCTTTGATTTTTTTTTTTAAACCAGAAATCAAATATGGTCAATATTCTGTTTGAAATAAATGTTTAGGGCATATTTGAAGTCTGTCCCTCTTCTTTAGCTCTCTCTCTCTCTCTCTCTCTCTCTCTCTCTCTCTCTCTCTTTCTCTCTGTTTCTCTCTCTCTCTTTTTTAAAGATTTGTTCATTTGTGTGTAGGCACACACATATGTGTGTGTTTGAGTGTGTACTGTGTGTGCAGGTGCCCGTGGAGGCCAGAGGGGTACTGGACCCCTGGAGTTACAGACAGTTGTTGTCAGCCCAGTGTGGCTGCTAAGAACAGAATCCAGGTCCTCTTGGAGAGCAGCAGTCACGTTAGTCACCGAGCTACCTCTTCAGCCATTTTTGTGAGAGTGACCCTTTCAGCACAGTTTAAATTGCTAATCTGGAAATCTAACTTCTTCCTAAAACTTCCCTAACTGGAAGTATAAATTTGAGACTTCACATTCTTTTTTATAAACTTGACATCCACAATTATTAATTGAAAGATTCCATTAAGACCTTGATACTGTGTATGGCTAGAGAATGTGGGCTTTAGTCACTGTTCTAATTTGATTTCTCTTGCTGTGATTACTCTGAGTAAAGCAGTTTAGGGTGGGAAAGGGTTTATTTGACTTAGAGCTCCAGATCATAGCCTGTTATACAGGAAGTTTGCTGGCTAGCTTTTTATCCAGCCCAGGACCACCTGCCCAAGGAATGGTGACATCCACAGTAGGCTGGGCCCTTCCACCTCAGTTAATAGTCAAGGCAGTCCCCTATAGACATGCCTAATCTGAGCAGTCCCTCAAGTGAGACTTTGTTCTTGGGGTGACTTAGGTTATATCTAATTGGCAGTTAAAATTAATTCTGAGAGGAAAAAACATGTATTATTAGAAGAGATTGTCTTTAAAAAACTTGTTTTCAAATACTAATCAATTATTTTGCTTTATACAGGATCATCAAGTACATTGTGAATTTGCTTTTGTGAATTGTCCCCAGTGCCAACGTCCTTTCCAGAAGTGCCATGTTAATACACACATTATCGAGGATTGTCCCAGGAGACAGGTTTCTTGTGTAAACTGTGCTGTGCCCATGGCATATGAAGAGAAAGAGGTATGTGCTAATTTAAATTTGTTCATTGCTTTTTAAATGCATAGTTGAAAGGGTCAGCATTACATAGGATGTAACTACAAAAATGAGTTTATATCATCAGTTTTTTAAAACCAATTTTTAAGAAAGGAATAAAGTTTTAAGGCACTCACAAATCCTTAAGTGTGGAGTTTGTATTTGCATATCCTTAAAAAGCATTTTAAACTAGTTCCCGAGAGTAAACAACGAAAGAAAGCCGCTAGGAAAGATACACGCTGGCTTACTTCCCTGGCTGAATTTTAATGAACGATTGGTCATAGACAAACAAGTAGTTTGTTTATTACTGTGTAAGATTTCTACAGACTTGATTTCTACAGACTTGATTCACAAAGAGTGTGAGCTCTTGCATCTGTAAGAAAGACTTCACTAAATACAGCAAGTGTGTCCGGTGGTACCAAGTCAGTGTGGAAACAGTACAGTCCCCGGCACTTGGGACGTGGGGTGGTTGTTTTCATTCTCCTGAGACGTAAGGAGGCCAATCAGTTTCATCCTAACAGTGTCTGTCGGGCTGACACTGAAATCCTACCCTGTACTCAGTGACTTCCTTAAAATTGTATTCCTCTAAATTGTTCCTTAGGAAATTGAGCATTTTATATTTTATATGCTGATAAAATAGTCAAAATTCAGCTAACTCACTACTAAATATGTAAAATTTTCATTCATAATTGGAACAAATTGGTACCTTCCTCAACCTGAACAAATTAGATGAACTTACGAGGAAAGTTTTCTCTTTTCAGCATATCAAGTAAACCAGTTACTGTGATCTAGAAAATGGGGCTCACCCTTCTGAGAGAACTTGGGCACCAAAACCTCCTGCCCTTCTGTTTGCTTGTTTGTTTACTTTAACTTTTTACTGGAAAGAATTGTAACTAACTTGTCATGTTGCTGCTAAAAACTGATGCCTTTGGAGAATTTCAACATCAGCAAGTGCAGTCCATGCTAATCAGGGGTACTCTGCCTCGAGGTAAAAAGAAGTGCGCTAACTGTGTTGTGTATGCTAACACATTCTTTGAAGAAGTCTGGAGACTAAGTCTCACTAGCAAAAGGCCCACATTTTAACTGTGCCCTTCATTTGCTCATGGTGAAAAATTATTATCTATAAAAATCAGTCTTTTTAATTTTTTCGGATTTTCTCATACATTTCTTAATTCTCTCTTACAACTTAGATCCATGATCAGAGCTGTCCTCTGGCCAATATCGTCTGTGAGTACTGCGGTACAATCCTCATCAGAGAACAGGTGGGACTCGCTTTTGCAAATCACTATTTCCTTAAAAGCTTAAACAACTGCTAGGTATTTTTAATTGACAATTTAAATTAATAAGGCAAAATTAGTACATTTTTAAGCAATCTGTTGTTCAAAATATTATAAAAATTAATGTAATTAACCAATATTTTAAAGGAATCAAAATATACCATTTTAGGTACTTAAAATTCTGAGTCATTTGCATAAAACCTGTGCTTGTATGTATTTATAAGAACTCCATTGGTTGGTAAGCCAGGTGGCACATGCCTTTACTCTCAGCACTCAGGCGACAGGAGGATCTCTGTGAGTTCAAGGCCAGCATGACTAGGTAGTAAGTTCCAGGACTACACAGAGAGACCCTTCTCCTCCTTGCCCCACAAAAAAGGATTCCATTGGCTAGGGATGGAACTCAGGGGAGTAGAGAATCTGCTTAGTGTGCCCAGGGCTCCACTAAGTGTGTGATCCCTAGCACAGACAAAGAAATGAACAAAAACTGAACCAAAACAGGTAAGTTTAAGATCAAAACAATTGAAGGTAAAGGCCTCACTTAAAGACAAAACAGACTTACAGAGGATTGTATTTATACACTGAGATGAGGGCCTTTTTGTCAGAGACTGGCTGAGAGCAGGGAGACAGGAGAAAGCTTGTCTGCTTAGTAGCTCAGTACTGTGTCATGCCAGTTCCTGGAGTCTGCAGAGGGTCCCCAGCCACGGTGATCGTCAGGGAAGACAGAAATAGTGATTTAAAAACCTCTTATAATTATTAATAAAAAAAGGAGAATTCCATCCAGTTGCAATCTGTTGATGTTTAGGGAGTTTACCCACTAAGGATAAATATTAGTCACTAAATCTGTGTGTGCCCAGAAAAGTCTGTAAGTGGAGAAACTCGCTGACTATCTTGCTTGTAGGAAGAAGCAACAGGACCTGCCATGTGACTGTCTCTGTGTATCTGTTAGTAAAGTAGTTTTTTCTAGGAATCCTAATTTGAATGTGTTAAATGTGTTGCTTATGAAGTCATCTCACACCTCTGGTTTTCCTTTTTTGTTCTCAATTAATATTTGATGGAAACTATGCTATACTTATAAAAGCTCAACAAAAATAAAATGTAATAAAGACAGAATCCATAAATGAAACATCAGAAAAATTGGACTTTGATCCTTGCTTTGACATGGACGTCATCTCAGTCCACAACTGTGGCTCAATCTCTACTGAAACTTGGGCCCTACTTTCACTTGGCTTCTCCCTCCCTCTTTCTGCCCTTCCTCTCCTTACTCCTCTTCCTCTTCCTCCACCCTTTCTTTTCTTTTTTCCTGTCTGTGCTGGGGTTTCACATCCCAGGTTCACACATGCTAGGCAAGAGCACTCTCCCAGTGAGCTGCCTGTCCAACCCCTTGGTACCTTTTCTGTATTTGGTTGGTTGATTTTGATTTTTTTTTTTTTAACAAGGTCTCTCCATGTAGCCCTACCTGGCCTGGAACTCGCTATGTAGATCAGGCTGGTTTTGAACTTATGGAAATCTACCAGCCTCTGCCTCTGAGTGCTAGGATTAAAGGCTGTGCTGTCATACCTGGCTCCCTTGGTACCATCTTTAAAGTATGGTCTCCTTTAATGCATCTCATCCTAAAGAAGAGATCTTTGAGCCCCCAAATCAAAGACCCAAATTTCTCCACCTTGTCACCATGGTGCACATGAATGTCCTAGCAGATGCTCTCAAGAACATCAGCAGTGCTGAGAGCCAAGTACCAGGTCCTCTGCTGTGCTCCAAAGCCATTCATTGTCCACTTACTAGCCATGATAGCAAAACATGGCTACATTGGCAAATTTGAAATCATTGATGATCACAGAGCTGGGAAAGTCGTTGTGAACCACACAGGCAAGTGTGGAATAACCGACCCTAGATTTGACAGCTCAAAGGATAGAAAATGACAGAACAGTCTGTTCCCGTCCCATCAGTGTGGCTTCACTATACTGACAACCTCAGTTGGCATCATGGACTACAAAAAAAAAAAAAAAAAAAAAGATAAAAATACACAAGGGGGAAAATCCTGGGGTTCTCTTTCTAGAGCTGTAAAACACATAAGAAAGCCTCCATGGTCTGTGCTCAGGGTCAGTCCTTTCCAGCAGAATAAGAAATGTGTGGCAGTGTGGACTGAGCTGACTGCTGACACTTCTCTTCAATCAGCTAAGACAGTCCTGTGACCACACCTTCACTTGAGTTGAGGCTGGAGTGCTGTATCCAGTCCAGGATGGTTGTGTCTTTCTACCATATAACAACAAAGTTCCCAAGTAGAACCAGAATATGCCAGGGTTTCAGAGATAATATGATTTATAAAAGGTTGTCAGATGAGAAGTAATGGACCTGTTCAGTGGTTTTAATGAATGTATGACTTGTCCCTTATTAAATGGCTGAGACTTTAGTGAGGGCTTTGGGGTTGCCACAGTACTTGTCAGGGTGTTTTCTTGAAAAGTGCCACAAGAGGGCGCCAGTTCCCTACAGTAGAAACAAATCCATTTTAAGAAAGAAAGTTTAGTAAATTGGGAGGTGATATTATAAGATGTTACTACTTAATTTCTCTCAGAATTGTGAAGAAGCCATATATAGTTTTGCTTCGTATAGGTTAAATTTACTTTTAAATATACTGACATCATCTAGAACATGATATGCAGGGGAAGACATTTCCAGCCTTTGTTTTGCTTTTCAGATGCCTAATCATTATGATCTGGACTGCCCAACAGCTCCAGTCCCCTGCACATTCAGTGTTTTTGGCTGTCATGAAAAGGTACGTTTTCTTTGAATTCTGGAATACAAATTTAAAAAAAATATACTTAGATCTATGGCCTACTGAAGAATACTAATAAATTTTAGTTTCTATAAAGCATTTATATAAACATCATTGGTGTAAACTATTTTGAATACTGATACTATTACACACAGATACTTGGCAGTGGCTAAAGTATTTAAGCATGACTGAACATGTCTAAACTACATGTTTGTCTTTTTTCATTTGTGCACGTACATGTATGTATGGAGGTTCGTGTGTTCCATGCATGCATGTGAAGGTCAAAGGACAGCTTATAGGAGTTACTTTTCTCCTTCTATCATGTGGATCCCAGGGGACCAAAGGGTTATCACTCTTGGTGGCATTATTCATTGAGCCATCTTAACAGCCTGTGGACTGAATTAACAGGTGGGAAGAACGGTGTCAGGGCAGCCCTGGACAATGCTGCAGTAGTTGCTAGCACCTGCCTCTATCAGGTGGCTCACAGTGGCCTGGAACGCTAGCCCCAGAGGGTCCTCTGGCCTCTATAGCACCTGCAATTGCATGTACATCCCCAAACACACCTATAGTTTAAAATAAAAATAAAATTTTACCAAAAAAAAAAAAAAAGTCCAAGAAGACAAGGGAAAGGGCTGGAGAGATGGCTCAGCGGTTAAGGGCACTGACTGCTCTTCCAGAGGTCCTGAGTTCAAATTCCCAGCAACCACATGGTGGCTCACAGCCATCTAATGGGATCTCTTTCTGGTGTCTGAGGACAGTGACAGTGTACTCATGTAAATAAAATAAATAAATCTTTAAACAAAGACAAGGGAAGATGAATAAGTGATTTATTAAAGTATTTTAATGTTTTACAGGGGTTTTTTTGTTTTTTGTTTTTTATGTTATTCAGTCTAGCAATGGCATGGAAGACTGAGGTAGAATAAGGAAAGGGAGTGTGTGAGCTTTTCACTGACAATCCCCAAATCAGGGCAGCGTGAGTAATGAAAGTGAGGGGAGAGAGATTGGAGTCCAGGCATATTACAGGGTAGTCTAATAAGAATTAAGTAGATCGGCAGAGAAAGTGCCAGAATGAAAGTCTAATAAGAGCTAAGTAGATAGAGAAAAGGCGGGGCATCCAGAAGAACTGGAGCCTTAGTTACTGGCTCGGAGGGAAAGACTTCAACAAAAGCAGTGAATGCAGGTGGAAGCTTACAAAGAAAGAGAAGGTGTTTTAATGGAATTGAGTCTCCTCAGCTCTGGCACATTCGAGTGGAGCCGGCCCGCACGTAAGAAAGGATGAAGTGGTATTGCAGGGTGAGAGTTATAGGAAAGAGAAGCAAACGGTACTCATAACAAGTGATGCAGTGAGCGGGACAGTCCCGCCACTCTCCCCAGGGTAGCTTCAAGAGAGGGTCACCCTGTGAAGTGTCTGACAGTTTGATGTGTGTGTTGGTCTCGTTCTGTCTGGGGTATGCAATTACATGTTTGCTTCTCCACTGTACTTTTACAAATACTTAAACATACCTCACAGTTTAAAAACTAAAATAGAATGATAACTCATACTTACATGTTTTAAGGAAATTCTGTATTATGTACATAGGGAAAATGTTACATATATCAAAATATTAGTGAAGAGAGATAGTAGGTAGCCTGTCTTCTTTTTACTTACCTGTATTTTCCATTTTTCTATAATATAATTATGATTATCATAGAACATTTGGGACTTGATGATCTTAGAATACTATAGCGAATGGCAGTTAGCAAGCAGTCAGCACCATAAGTGTGAGTTGAGGACTTGACAACAGGCTCGGGTGGTTTTAAATGAAAGGGGGGATAATGATATTGGCTAAAACAAGGCATGACCATAGAGGTTTGACTTGTTTTCCTAATGCAAAGATTCTGTCAGCTATAATCTGAGGAGGGAAGCATTAGAGGAAGAAGGAGCAGAAAAGAGACCTGGGTGTTTGTTGTCTGAGTCAGCAAAGGAGGGGTGTACATGCTGCTTTCACAGATAGAAGGGAGAGTTATTGGAGTGACAGCTCAGAGTGTTCATCAGTTAGCTCCAACAAAATAAGAGGAGTATTTCATTGGGTCAGGTGACAACAGAGAAGTGATAAAGATTTGAGAGAAATTGTGATGCTCCTTTTCCAGCCTCTTGCTGCCTGGCCTGGTCTTTTTCCTTGACCTCAGTGATGTTCACAGCTCACAGCTTGCTCTTCATTTCAGATGCAGAGGAATCACTTGGCACGACACTTGCAGGAGAATACCCAGTTGCACATGAGACTGTTGGCCCAGGCTGTTCATAATGTTAACCTCGCTTTGTGTCCGTGTGATGCTTCCTCTCCATCCCGGGGATATCGCCCAGAGGACCCAAATTATGAGGAAACTATCAAACAGTTGGAGGGGCGCCTAGTAAGACAGGACCATCAAATCCGGGAGCTGACTGCCAAAATGGAAACTCAGAGTATGCATGTGAGCGAGCTCAAACGGACCATCCGAACTCTTGAGGACAAGGTTGCCGAAATGGAAGCACAGCAGTGTAATGGGATTTACATTTGGAAGATTGGCAACTTTGGGATGCACTTAAAATCCCAAGAAGAGGAAAGACCTGTGGTCATTCATAGCCCTGGATTCTACACAGGCAGACCTGGGTACAAGCTGTGCATGCGCCTGCACCTTCAGCTCCCGACGGCTCAGCGCTGTGCAAACTATATATCCCTCTTTGTCCACACAATGCAAGGAGAATATGACAGCCACCTCCCCTGGCCCTTCCAGGGTACAATACGCCTTACGATTCTTGATCAGTCTGAAGCAGTTATAAGGCAAAACCACGAAGAGGTCATGGATGCTAAGCCAGAACTGCTTGCCTTTCAGCGACCCACAATCCCACGGAACCCCAAAGGTTTTGGCTATGTAACATTTATGCACCTGGAAGCCTTAAGACAGGGAACCTTCGTTAAGGATGATACATTATTAGTGCGCTGTGAAGTCTCTACCCGCTTTGACATGGGTGGCCTTCGGAAGGAGGGTTTCCAGCCACGAAGTACTGATGCAGGGGTGTAGTGTCCATTTACGTGTGTTCAAAAACTAAAAACCATATGAAAAAGCTGTGCTTTCTCTGCCTGATCCCAGTAAACAGTAGTCAAACAAGCAGTGGGAGAGGTGTAAGGCCTAGCAGCACATGTCATCAGTGAGATCACGTTCCACTTCTCACTGTTAACAAATATCTGAGGCAATTCCCATGGAAACCTACACGTCCCCTCTGTCTTCTGCAAAACCTTAACATTTAAGGGCCTGTGGCCCGTCTGTTTGTCAGGGTGCCTCTTCACCGTGCTTCCATGGGCTTCTCAAATGTCCGTGTACTTTACTGTAAAACAAAGGCCAGTTAGTGTGTTGAAGCTCGGTTGTTTAATAATTCTGGTGCCTTAAAAACTCAAGGTGTTTTTAGGACAGTTATTACTATATTAAACGTGAGAATCACCACTGCCTGTGCTGGTGCCAGTGGGAAAGTTACTGCTCTGGTGTTGAGTTCTCATTGTAGTTGACTCCTGTGAATTTCAGGGGCTTTGAACCGTGATCCCTGGAAAGCTTAAGTTCTCATGTACTCCCTCCATTGTTCACTAAGGATCCAGGGACTGGTTTAACCCTTACTTATTTAGTGTGAATGTCTTGTCCATTGAGCATCAAGCATTCTCTGCTTTCATATTTTGAAATTTGCTCCCGGCAGCATCTTCCCAGTCTGTAATACTGTGGTCATGTGGTTGCCAACTGTTGAGTGTTATTGCCATGTAAACTTTCTTGCCTGTTCAGTGCAGCTTGGTTTCCACAGTCTGTTGCACATCTTCTGTTGCTTGCAAATACAAAATCACTAGCCTAAGCAGGTAATTCAGCTCATCAGCCATTAAATGGCACTTCATGGAGGATGACAGCAACTCTTATAGCCAGGAAACTCGAGCCCTCTTAACTACCTTTTGATTTAGCTTAGTTAATTGAAATAAAATTGATTTCCTCCAGGGGCTGGAGAATTGGCTCAGTGGTTAAGAGCATTCGCTGCTCTTCCAGAGGACCCTCTGTAACTCAGTTCCAGGGGATCCGACACCCTCATTCAGACACTCATACAGGCAAAACACCAGTGCACATAAAATTAAATAAATAAATAAATAAATATTGATTTCCTCAAAACAGAATTCATTGGAACTTGGGAAATTGTAGGTACCTGAGAGATGCCTAAACCAAGGTTGGCTCTCACAGTTGTGTGGACACCCAGCTTGAGTGGTGGCTTTAGTCCAGCTCAGTAGAGGTTCTGAGCATGTTCTGTGGGATGTATTAGCATGGCGGGTGTCCCTAATGTGGAGAGGTGACTGTTGTGCTGCTGTGTATTTGTTAATGCCCTGTACATGTATAGTACTTTGGAGTCTAGTTCTCAGGGAGTCCTACAACTAGTTAGAGCCTTTGTAAGGAATCGGAGGGGACCCTCTACTGCTGTTTACACAAGATCAGCTAAGTGTTCCGGTAACACAGAAGGCATTTGTATCTCTAGCTGAATCGGAGTCCCAGCAGTGCTCAGACCTGCCCTGCTTCCAGAGACTGCTCAGAGCCCTCGACCACGGAGTCCAGTTTTTAGCTGTAGCCAGCAAGAGTCCCTTTGACCTCTTCATGTTTCCCCTTGCTTCCATTCCACCCATAAAGGTGAGGGAAAGACCTTGTCCCCTACCATCAGCACAAGCTAATCACAGGTCTCTGGTTGGGTCCTGGAAATGTGTGTCCCTTAGCCGAGCTGCTTGTGGCACCTTCTGTCTCAGGAACACTGCATGGCCTCTAGTAGTTCTTTCCCAGGGGGTAAATGTAGGGTTGTTGTTGTTGTTGTTTACAGTAAGCAGTAGTTATTTCTATGAAGAAAGTGTAATCAACTAGTTGAGGACTTATTTTCTGTATGTCTTTTTTAACTTTTTTACATTAAATGTCATCACAAAATATCAGCTCCCTGCCCCCTCTCTGTTTTTTGAAAAAAGGAAATGACATTTAAAAACTTCCTGAGCAGATTTCTCTTTTTAAAATGTCTGTATTAGGAAGAGGAGTCATTTCCTGCCTTGGTTTTGACTTTAAAAAAACAAAACAAAACAAAACAAAACAAAACAAAAAAAAACTCTAGCATCTTTTAAGGTTTTTTGCATAAGTTAAACTACTCCCAGCTTTAAATTGTACCTACCTATAAGGCAAGTCAAAGACTAGGTGTTTCTAGTGTCTGTCTTGAGAAGCTCAGTGCTAAGCCACAGAACACTGACATGACTCACGAAATGGCTTTAACAGGGGAAAATTGGTGTGACTGTCCCTACTACTAACACAGATGTTTCACTTCAGTTTAAGGTCCATCAGCTAAAATGAATAGTTTTAGTTAAGTTTAGTCGGTAGTTTTAGAACTTGCAACATTTGGTGTTTGTCAGAAGCCAACCGTTGCCATGAATGCAGAGTTAAAATAACTAACTGACATTCAAAGCCAATGTTGAGTAAGGTCCTCAGGATCACGTCTTAACCTAGAAAGCTGGTTTCTCTACCTGCACTTCACCAGCTCCCCAGCTCCTGATCATTCTCTTCATACCAAGTGGCCTGTAAGAATCTACAGTCCAGGCTGTGTCGGCCGTCTTTTCTCTACAGTCCAGGCTGTGTCGGCCGTCTTTTCTCTACAGTCTAGAGCACTGCTATTTTTAAAGTTGTTTCTTCTTAGAAAAAATGCCCAACTTACTATTGAAGATTTTTCTCCAAATCATATATATTCCCATCAGGCCAGATGATGGCTCTAGTTTGGTAATTGGTTAGTATCCTTTGGCTATCACCGTTTCTAGCCATTCTTCTTTCTTTCAGAGAATGAAGAGGAAAAGTGCAAGAAGTGTGCCCTCACTGTAGTAAAACCAATTGACAGGTGCGGGATGATCTCCAACCATTAAATTCTGTAACTGGTATAAAGTTGAATTTGTACCAATATCAAACAGAGTCAGACATAATGTAAATTATGTGTGCAATTAGAATATCTTCTTCTTAAGGAGAAGTTGCGTGTTTCTGCTTTATCTAGAGTTTCCCTTAATTCTCTTGTGACTAGAAAATGTTTTAATTACTAGTGAGGTTATTCTTAAGACTTTGAAGTGTTTTTCTCTTTTTGTATGTTGTTAACACACTTCTTTTCTGACTTGCCTCAAATTCTCTCCATTGTCTTAACATAAAATGTCATTACATTTTTTTCTGGGGTATTTGGTGATTAGTTTCCTGGCTGCCTTAAGGGAGTGAACAGGGCACAGTCAAGAGACATTTGATTGTCCGTTGAAATACTCTTTTTAAATGTCAGCGTTCTCAGGGTGACTGTCATTTGTTTCAAAGTTGATGTGATTGGGGAACGGATGGATGCTTCCCAATTCCCAGAAGCCGGAAAAATGAAACCAGATGTGATAACCTGAACTCAGGACACTGGGTCACAAGCCTTGAAGTCACTCAAAAAGGACAAAGCTAGTTATTTCTCTCTATGTTCTCTGTGTCCTTGATGTTTTAAACTGCTCAACCCCACCCCCACCCAAAAAATCCAGATTAATAAAAAATATAATAATACAAGAAAACAATTCTAATGAAAACATTGTGGAATGTGGAGAGGAACTCCTTTTCCTGTCTTTTGCTCCACAGAACCCAGCCCTGCCTGACAGAGAAGAAAATGGTGGCCTGTTGGTCACCTGCCACTCAGAATGTAGCCCAGTCTGTCTCCTGAAACCCCAGTTTCCTTCAGTGCAGGCTCCAGGAGAGGGCAGAGACCCCATTCTGGTCCCTGCTGAGCCCCTGTTCTTGGCATACTGTGCATGGGCCTGTCCAGTAGTAACAAGACTTAATGGAAGTCAGGGTGGAAGCTGGCTGTTTCTGGGTAGCCTGCTTGTCATGGAAGTCACTTGGTAAAGTGAGAATGTTCTTTTTCTGCTTTTCCCCTGGGACTTTACTGTGGCAGTTCTCAAACACGCAAGTATGTTTAAAACCTAGTGGACTCCTACCATCTAGAATCTGAGTGACATTAGGTTCGCTCTCTGGTTTAATGTTATTTTAATGTAAATTCTAATTGCTCTTTAAGACTGTTCAATCCTAAAATAATTAAACAACTTGGAGTTGTATAAGATTCTCCTTGGAAACTTGTGATATTTATTGTAATTCACATTGTAGCTTCTGCTTCATGCTAACTTAAAATTTGTGGGAATGTTATGAGGAATTTTAATCTTATTTCGTCTACAGGAATATTTTTCATAAAGGATTTATTTGGAAGGTTCTGGTTATGCAGAATGTTATTTTCTTAAAGGTATAATTTGGGGGCTGGAGAGATGGCTCAGGGGTTAAGAGCACTCACTGCTCTTCCAGAGGTCCTGAGTTCAATTCCCAGCAACCACATGGTGGCTCACAACCATCTGTAATGAGATCTGATGCCCTTTTCTGGTGTGTCTGAAGACAGCCACAATGTATTCACATACATAAAATAAACAAATAAATAAACATTTTAAAAAAGAGCTGACAAATTGTGGGGGGAAGGGTATAATTTGGGGCACATTTTGCTACTATATATGATTTCAGGATTATGTTCCCTGGGGACTAAAGACGAGTGATTTAGCATATAGCTACTAAATTTAGAGTCAGGATCTAGATTGTTGTAAGGGTCTCTGTAGCCCCTGTGGCCAGCAGAGTGGTAATCCTCGGGTGGCAGGAATGTAGTTCAGTTCAGTGCAATGAAGTACTTGTTGTTGCTTCAAATTTCTGTAGTCTGATGCTGAGTGGTTTATTTTTGGCATATCTAAGCCCAGCTCACCTTGGTGAAAACTTTTCTCATGATAATTAACTCAATCCTGTGTATAGGATAAAGGATACATACATTTCTTTGAGGAACAAAGTAAGCTAAGAGAAGATTAGATATAAACACATCAAAACTTTATAACATGCATGTAACACCTTCCATAGTGGGTTCTGACTTTTTAAAAAAAAAAGCTTTGATAAAGGGGTGGGGGGTCAGACATGGACTCCTACCACACAGACTATACAAAGGACCCCAAGCTGGAATGCTTTTCTGTTCCCAGCCTTCTAGGTGGATAACAGGTTATGCATTCCTTCTCTTGAAAGAACATCCCTGTATCCTAACATTCCAGGTTCCCCTAGTGCTAATCTGTGAGCACAAGGACCTCTGTGCTTCCTGTAGATTTTATTGCTCACTGACCACTTACGTTCAATTTTATTTCTAATAGTTTAGCTACCTGTAAAATGGGAACTGGAATTTGAGATTTAGATATTATGGAGTAGTTAACATTATTAATGCTTAGGTCCATTTGGGGAGATATTTTATAAACTTAGAGAGATTGCTTATAATTTTATAACTATGAAAAACTGTATAATAAAATCTGACTTTTAAAAAAAATCAAAATGAGGGCTGGAGAAATGGCTCAGTGGTTAAAAGTACTGCCTGCTTTTCCAGAGGTCCTGAGTTCAATTCCCAGCAACCATCTGTAATGGGATCTGATACCCTCTTCTGGTGTGTCTGAAGACAGGTCTAGTGTACTTATATAAATTAAATAAATAAGTCTTTTTTAAAAATCAAAATGGAGTGGTCAGATGGTCCCAAGCATACTATGCTCAGACCTTTCCTGGAATCGGTAAGGGGTCTTTCTAATGCTTCTGGACTTGGAGAAGATGCACTGTATGAGGGGGGGGTTGTAAAGATGAGGTGCAGATAGTAATAATCTTAGGTTTCAATTGAGCAGGTTTGTTTAGAGTCAAACTGAAACAATTGTCAGATTCAGTGCCCCACATTCAACCACACGTGCCACGTGATGCTACACAAAGCAAGCCCGGCCCGGCCCCCACCAGCTTCCTCCAGCCAGTGCAGCGGATGGCAGAACTTACACAGAGGGGAGGTCTGAGGTTTCTGTGCTGAGTAGGTTCCCTGCACTCCATCTAACAGATACGTATGACATCTTTCCAAACCCAGGTCACCAGTGGGCACTCACATTCGTCTCACACAGGCACCTGGAGTTCTGACTTTGATTCGCATCTTAGCTGTAAAAATACGACCAAGACAACATGCCTTGAATTTTTTGAATATAGATACAGACTGACATACTTTCTTTTCCCCTCCTTTACTTTCTTATCAGCTTGTATAATGCACAGTAGCTTTACAAATGAATACTTAATTGAAATGAATATATATATATATATACAAACATCGCAATGGTTTTAATAAAATAACTAATGTGCTTTAATGTTACTCTGGGGTGCTGGGCCTTGCTATGACGAAAAGAGAACAAATACTAGGTTCTAGTTTCTATTTGAAATAAAAAAAAAAAATCATGAATACCTTGGCCCTTAAACAGTAAACGAGGACTCTGTAGTTCCCGATTTTGGCAATGATTTTTAGCCTGAAGCTTCAAGTCTGACACACAAGCCCAGAGAAAGTTTTCTATGGCCACTGTAGGTAGGTCTAATGAAAAATAAGTAACCCCATGAATTTTTTTTTCTACCAAAAACTGGCAGGGGTCTCCATTCTCCCCATTTCCAAGCCTGTGGGCTCGCTCTGCCCTCCCCTTAGCAAACTCCCTTAATGCTTTGTATCTAAGTATGGGTGTTTACCTGTCTCTGCTCATCTTGTATCTGCCAGGTACCCTAGGAGGCCAGAAGAGTGGATTACATCCCCTGGGACTGGAGCTATTGATGGTTGTGAGCTCTTATACTGGGGCTGAGAATCAAACGTATGCCTTCTACAAAAGCAGCTGGTGCTCTTAACTGGGCCATCTCTCGATTATCAGGTTGTTCGTTTTTAAAATAAAGCTGTTTCTGTTATAGGGCTCTTAAAAGTTTTGTTAGAAGCCTTTCTGTTGAAAACAAACATAGCATCCCTGAGTACAATATGAAAGCTGGTAAGACATTTAAGTGCTTTAAAAGATGCTATCTTAAATTCCAAACACGAAACACTGTTAATCGTAAGATTTTTTTTGATCATAAAAGACATTTAGCATTCCACTCCTATTTTTAGGTAAGCTGTGTATTCTATGAATGACTGTTTCCATATCTTTATTTAATTCGTTTGCATGTATCTGTTCATGTGTATGCATGCTTCAAACATAATGTGTGTTGAAGATACACATGCATAGATGCATGTTGGGGTTGCACCTGCAAAATATATGCAGGTGGAGGCTAGAAGTCAATGTCCAGTGCCTTCCTCAACGATTTTCTCCTTTATTTTTTGAGACAGGGTCTCTCACTGAATCTGAAGCTCACAAATTTGGCTAGACTAGCCAGTGAGCCCTGGGGATCCGCTTTTCTTGGTCTCATCCTCCACAATGCTGGAGTAACAGGCCCATGCCTGGCTCTCTTACATGGGTGCTGGGGATTGAACTCGGGTCCTCATGCTTGTGCTGCAGGCCCTTTACCAGCTGAGCTGTCTTCCCAGCCTGTTTCCATATTTTATTACATTGTATACTAGGACTGGCATGGGTAGGAGTACCTCACAGTGTAGCACAGTCTTACAAAAATAATCCATGAGTGTGCTCTCTTTCTCCACAATGCCAGAGGGGAAAAAGTTTACTGTGGCTCATGGTGTAGGACAATTCAGTCCATGGCTGACCTTGTTGCTTTGGGCCTCTGGTTGCACAAAGGTCTGTGGTGGAGTTGCACAGGTGCTAGAATCGAGCAAAGGAGCAGGCTGGCCCTGAGAGACCCCTTCCATGTGCATATCCCTAATGCTAACTTCCTCCAACAGTCCCCACCTTTTGTTTGACTGTTGTTTTGTTGCTGTTTTTTCAAGGGCGGGGTTTCTCTGTGCAGCCCTCGCTGTTCTGGAACTGGCTGTATAGACTAGGCTGGCCTCGAACTCACAGGGATCAGCCTGCCTCTGTGTCCTGTGTACTAGGGTTAAAGATGTGCCACATTACTGCCCAGCGAGGCCTCACCTCTTAAAAGTTCCACTGTCTCCAAATCCTGCCTCAGGCTGAAGCATATGGCCTCTAGGGGGCATTTTCAGATCCCAACTATAGCAGTCAAGGTGGAGAATTTTACATTTGATATCAAACTAGGTCTGATCACAGACTTCATACTCCAAAAGCTAAATAATAAAACCACACTAAAAGCCAGATTTCCAAATCCTTAAAGAGAATGATATATTAATACCAGATGAGCATGTATTAATTTTATGAAATCAGTCTGTTTCTTGGCTTATAGCTAAGATCACAGGCAGTAAAACATTTTATGAAACCTTAAAGAGGGAACCAAGGGGTGTTACAACTCATTCAAGAGAGAAGACAAATAACACACACACAGAAGTACTGGACTAGATCTATAAACAGACCAAAGCTAGCTTCCTCTGAAGCGCGGGGAGGAAAGACAGATGAGCAGGGCTCTGTTCCCCTTCTAAACCCAACAACTCCTGTGCTCTGGGTTCAGCTATCTACAAGGCAGTCTTGTTCAGTAAGTCTCCGCAGAACTGCAGAAACCCGAAGCTATTATGTATAGACTGAGCGATGCTGAGGTCACTGAAGCAATTCTCCCCACACCCTGTGCTGAAAGCTCAAGGAAATGTGTGGGTCCTAAGTAAATAAATCTGGGCCCAGTTGTGCAGGCCAGCTGTTCCAGCTACTCCGGGTAGGCACAGGTTCAAAGCCTGCCAGTGCGATGGTAAGCCTGTCATCCCAAGACATGGTGGAAGAGGAGAACTGGCTCCTGCAAGTTTGTCCTCTGACCTCCACACATGCCTGCACTCATACACAATAAACATATTTTAAGATAAACTTTAAATGAGGGCTAGGGCACTTTTCTAACCGGTTTGAGGGCCGAGATTCAATTCCCAGAACTGTAAAAGGAAAGGTTTGTGGTTTCCTTTCAGCCTATTATACTATTTCTGTCAAAATTTTAGCACCCACAAAATTTCAAACTAGAAGATTGCCTGACAAGACGACAGAGCAAACCCAGTGTCCGAACACCAGAGGACCCACTTTCAATTGCTAGCACCCACATGACCACTAGCAAACATCTGTATCTCCAGTTCCAAGGGATCTGATGCCCGCTTCCAGTCTCTATGGACAATGTACACATGGGGTGCACAGATATAAATGCAAGCAATATACCCATGAAAATAAAACTAAAATGTATTACTCTTGAAAGAAAGGAAAAGGAAGAAAGAAAGGAAGGAAGAAAGGAAGGAAGGAAGGAAGGAAGGAAGGAAGGAAGGAAGGAAGGAAGAAAAAAGAAAGAAAGTAGCAGTAGGTGGCAGCAGAACTCTACTCCTGAAGAATATAGCCTTTAAAAAGGGGGAGAAAAAAAAAAAAACGTGTGAAATAGGATTAACCAGGGGGCCCTGTATCTTTAAATGCTCCATACATTTTCCTGAGATTGTACCTAAGAAGTTATACTGGACTCATTTTTCTGGGAAGCAAGTCCTTAATATCTGCTTTAACCCAGTAAAAGCTACAAGGCATTTTCTCCAAGTGCTGGAGAGCTTTATTCCAATCCTAGCCACCAACTGGTTGCCAAATCGCTTCAAGATAGAAATACTTGGGGAGTTATCAGATCATAGCATACAGTGACATTTCTGAAAGTACATTAAGAGTTAAATTTTTGCCATTTCACATAATTCAACCTATACATACCATACAGATTCATGGGTGCCCCCAATCCCTATTTTATCACAGCTGATGGTGGGTTCACACTTAAGATCAGCTGCTTTGTACAAGTTGTTTAGGAAAATGGACTATCTGGCTTTAGTCCATCTCGAGGTCCCAGTGTTTAGCTGCAGTTATCTTTGTCCGTATTAGCATCCTTGCCCATCCAGTTCACTGTGACTTTCTCAAGGTATCTGAGCAAAGGACCTACTCCCCACCAGGTGCTTGTTCATTAAAGTACCTATTAAGGGCTGAGGGTATAGCTTAGTGATTAAGTGCTAGCCTAGCATGTACAGGGCTCTGGATTCTGTCACCAGCACTTAAGGAGAGAGAGAGAGAGAGAGAGAGAGAGAGAGAGAGAGAGAGAGAGAGAGAGAGAGAGAGAGAGAAAGGGAGGAGGAAGAGGAGGAGGAGGAGGAGGAGGAAGATGGAGGAGGTGAGAGAGTGGAGGAGAAGAAAGGAGTGTGAAGAAGAAGCCGCCTCCACTACCGAGACCACCTATGGCCAAACATGTAGCAACCATGCTGCGTTAGGCTCCAAGGGCGGTGGGCAAAGGAATCTTCATTCTAAGGATGCTCGCAGGCATCTGCAGCCAGAGTAGGTAATCACTAGCCGTGGGAGGAGGGGCAAGTGCATGTACATCAGCATCAGATGGGATTGTTAAAAGCAGGGCTCTCATACCAGTGTAGAAACTGGAGCGTGTCAAAGGCTGTGCTCCGTTCATTAATTTGTGAATGAACCATAAGGCAAAGCTGATTCAGTGAGCGCTTGGTTAGAGAGGCTTATAGAACTCAGCAGGAGAAGCGTACTCAAAACAAATGAGAATTCCAAAGTGAGCCGACCTGGTTACATGTGAGGACAGCAATGTCCCTGGGGGTTGTGAGGGGAGGGGGAATACTATGAAATTTGATCCAAACTCACACACAACTTCAGTGTCTAGGCTCTAACAGAAACTAGAGAATCTAATACATGAAATCCTAGAAAACCCAAATAATTCTTCAGAAGGTCTGTTAAATATTAGAAGAAGAGGCTATTTGAATTTAGCCTTATTTTTTTGTTTCAATTATTCTGTCTGTGGGTTTGTTTGTTTTGTTGTTGTTGTTGGAGACAGTGTAGCTCTTGTTGCTCTGGAATTCACTATGTTGATCAGACTGACCTCAAACTCAGAGATCCACTTGCCTCTGCCTCCTGAGTGCTGGGATTAAAGTTATGTGCCACCCTGCCTGGTTGTGTGTGTGTGTGTGTGTGTGTGTGTGTGTGTGTGTGTGTGTGTAAAGACAGCAAACTGTGAAATGGACTCCACACCTCTAGATGAGAATTCAGGTTGGAGCAGTTATATTCAAGATCAAGAACCAATGACTTGAGACAGACGAGGTACTGAGGGAGATTCAGTTTATGTCTGACCTCCTTGGATTTATGGGAACTCGGCAGTCACTTCTTCCTACTATTTAACTAAGTGATTTCTCATCTTTTCCTTCAAAACTCGTCATTCTTTTAAAAAACAAACAAACAAACAAAAAACCTCATCTTTTTATCTTTTTTTTTTTTTTTTTTTTTTTTTTTTTTTTTTTGAGACAGGGTTTCTCTGTATAGCCCTGGCTGTCCTGGAACTCACTCTGTAGACCAGGCTGGCCTTGAACTCAGAAATCCGCCTGCCTCTGCCTCCCAAGTGCTGCGATTAAAGGCGTGCGCCACCACCGCCCGGCAAAACGTGTCATTCTTAACAGCTTCTCTTAGAAGTTTATCAAAAAAGCTCAGTAAGCTTTCACATCCTATTCTTTGCTCTTAATTGAAAAATTCAAATAACTTTGTTTAAACATCAAAACCACCCCCTGCTCTCTGTGACACAATATCCACCTCAGGAGTTAAACTATGAACATCAAGAAATATGAGGGAGAAAGGCTAGATGTCCCAACTCTATACTCTCACTCTGTGTATCAGGGGGATGGGGCGATATATATGCAGGTGCATGTGTGAGGAAGTCAGAAAGCATCCTCAGAGGTCATTCCTCCTCAGGGGTCATTCCTCCTTAGAGGTCATTCCTCCTCAGGGGTCATTCCTCCTCAGGGGGTCATTCCTCCTCAGGGGTCATTCCTCCTCAGGGGTCATTCCTCCTCAGAGGTCATTCCTCCTCAGGGGTCATTCCTCCTCAGGGGGTCATTCCTCCTCAGGGGTCATTCCTCCTCAGGGGTCATTCCTCCTCAGGGGTCATTCCTCCTCAGGGGTCATTCCTCCTCAGGGGTCATTCCTCCTCAGGGGTCATTCCTCCTCAGGGGTCATTCCTCCTCAGGGGGTCATTCCTCCTCAGGGGTCATTCCTCCTCAGGGGGTCATTCCTCCTCAGGGGTCATTCCTCCTCAGGGGTCATTCCTCCTCAGGGGTCATTCCTCCTCAGGGGTCATTCCTCAGGCATCATCTACCTTGATTTGGGACAGGGACTCTTACCAGCCTGAAATTCATCAAGTGGACTAGACTGGCAGGCCAGGGAGCACTAGGGATCCTCCTGTCTCAGCCTGCCCAGGGGTCAGATTGCAAGTGCATGCCACCAAGCATACAGATGAAACATCCCCTGCCCCCTTAGGCTGTGTTGTAACCTTTTGATTCTGGAGTGGGGAGTTTAGAAATGAAACATCTGCCTGGAGTAAATGCTGTAGTTTAGCTGCTTCTGTATTTCAGTTCCTTCTTAGTTCAAATAAGAACAACATGCAGTGATAGCTTCTGTGAAGCAGGATTCCCAGCATGCCCTTTGTTTCTTCTTCTGTGACTGTTTTCCTCTCTTTAGAAATAAGGCTTTGTCTCTGTCATTAAATTATCTTAATAAGTTCTATTTTGGGGTTGAGTTAAACTCTGTGCCTCATGCGTGCCGAGCCTGTACCCTACCACTGACTGACCTATGCTCCCAACTTCCTAAACTAACTGTAAAGTGAGTTAATAAACTCATTTCACAGGACAGATTTATCATTCATTCATTTATTTTTGTAACAGCATCTCATTACTAGTGACTCTTTTAAGATTCAAAAACAAATCGTTGGACTTAAAATAATTTTATTGATGTATGTTTTATATTCATATATTTCTCCAATGTCCAGGTATCTCTATGCCAACAATCATAACAGTGTCATTCACAAGTACAAAAGGGGTTTTTTAAAATCCAAACCTCCACACTGGATGCATAGAACATTATGCATGCAATGAAATACTCTTTGGCCTTAAAGATGAAGAATTTTTTTTAAAATCTCAAGTATGGAGGGGTCTTAAAGACCTGCTAAGTAAAATGAGCCAGTCACAAAACGATGAGAGCTACAGGATCCAACTTACAGGAATTATGTAGAATCGCAACCAAAAATCTAAGATTCCTACCCACTATGAGCAGGGGCAACCAGAGTTGGTGCTGCATGGATAGGGAGATTCGGATGGGAGAACTGCAAAGTTCTGGCATGTTCTGGAAGTGGGAGTCTGAAGATTCATGACAGTGTGATTTGCCTCATGCCACAGAACTATATGATTAAAACTGGTTAAACTGGAGTCAGACACGATGGTGCATGTCTGTCATACCAGCACCCAGAAGGATGAGGAAGAAAACTCATGTGAGCCAAGCTTGATCCACACATTGAGCCCCAAGTCAGCCTGGCTGCACAGTATGTGTACCAATTGTTTCAAAACACTGCTTGAATACACACATGTGCAGTGTGTGTGTGTGTGTGTGTGTGTGTACTTTTTCATTTCTCTTAAGTGGCAACCTACAAGTAAAATTGCCATATAATAAAATTGTCATATAATAACTCTTAAGTTTAAACTTCTGAGAAACTGCCAAATTTAACAAAGTAACTATACCATTTTACACTTTGGCCAAAGGTGGACAAGGGTTCCCATTTGTTCACATTGTTGCCGACACTCACTACTGTCTGTCTTATGTGCCATAGGCAGATGTTCTAGTAAGCATGAAGTGGTGTCTCGTGGTTTAAAATTCACATTCCACCCATACCCAGTAAAGTCAATCTTCATTTCACAAATGCTTGTCAGCCATTCACATGTCTTCTTGGATGAGTTTTTAATTCACAACTGCGTTTGACCCACTGAATTCATAGTCTAATTTCTAAGAATTCTTTGTAAGACTTGTAGTAAGTCCTTGGTCGGTGGTGATTTGGGTTTTGGGGGGTGTGTGTGTGTGTGTGTGTGTGTGTGTGTTGGTTTTAGGTTTTTCTGAAGACAGGGTTTCTTTGTACAGCACTGACTGACCTGGAATTCCTATAGACTAGGCTGGCCTCTGCCTGTCCCTGCCTCTGCCTCCCAAGTGCTAGGATTAAAGGTGTGCACAGCCACCACAAGGCTGCCTTGAACATTTGTAAAAACAATACTGCAAGAGGAAACAATTCACTATAAATACAAAGATTTCTCATCTCTTGGTTCTGTTCCGTTGGCCTACATGTCTTTACAGGAGTAACATATTGTTTTGATATTATGACTATAAGCCCAGAAACTCAGACAAAGCCTGATTTGAATTGTGTCTTGTCTATACCTTTGTCTAGCTATGTAATGCCAGGAATTGGGGCTTTAATTGCCTCATCTAGTAAGACTGAGATACTAAAATTTACTTCGTAAAATTACTCAGAGGACCCATACAAAACAACTAATGCATAATACTTAATGGTCCTTGACCTATAGCTGACTAATAAATGCTAATTTCTCGTATTATGATTCATATCTTCCTTTTGAATTGTCATTATGAAATTTGCATTCTTCTAATTGGCAACAAGTTTCTTGTGATAAGTGTTATTTTTTCCGTGCTATATATTTTTCCATCAATTTGCTACCAGTCTGTTTCTGAGTATTTAAAGTGTGTCTCTTGCTGGACATGGTGGCACACACTTTTAGTGCCAGCACTCAGGTTGCAAAGGCAGGTGTATTTTTGTAAGTTTGAGGTCAGCCTGGACTATTATATAGTGAGCTCCAGGACAGCCAAAGCTGCATAGTAAAACTCTGTCCCAAAATCAGTAAATAGACAAATAATAAATTGCATATCTCTACAAATAACATGCTATTATTTAACTTTCCTCTGACCATTTTTTTTGTTTTTTTTTTTTCGACTTATTTAGTCCATTTATATTTAGTGTAATATTAATGTAGCTGTGTACTCCAGAATTTTGTTTTGAACATGATCTTTATTTTAGAATAAGACTCAATCCAGTGATGATAATGTGTGCCAAAGCCCCAACCTTGGAAGGGCCTGAACCTACTTGGTAGTTTATAGGAACTGGAATAAGTTCATCTGCAGTCATGGTAGCTGCTGTTTCCCTTCAGCTAGATCTGGTAGTTTGGGGTATGCTGCTATCTTCCCAGAGCTATGATAAAATGCCGGAGACGAAAGAACAAGTTTGTCTTGGCTAGTAGTTTAGATACTTCAGGACACAGTACTTGCCCTTATCGTTTTGAATCCTGTGGTGTATACTACACCACGGTGTAAGTACATGATGGGAACAAAGTTTCTCACTTAATGGTGGCTTAGAAACAAAAAGAAAGACCAAAGAAGCTGGAGTCCAGTTTCCCATTCAAGGGCACAAACCCCAGTAATCCAACTTCCTTCTGCTAGATCTCACCTGCTAGTGGTTCCCCGGCTCTGAATAGATCTTCGAGCAAGTCAACATTCAGCCTATGTGAGTCACTTGGCACATTATCCATAACATGCCCTAGGAGACAGCCAACAATTCAGGGGAGACCTTGTCCATGGATTTTCATCCATCCCCATCACTTTCGCTGTAGTCTCTCTCCAGTGCTGTTTCCTCCAGTTTGTTGGGGTTAGGAGTGGGGAACAGGCTGAGTTCATCTCACATTTGCTTTCACAGAGTGACCAGTCCTGCTCAGATCCCACCTGTACTGATTTCTTCAAATATTTGCTTTATGTATATTTTTCCATCACTAGTTTTCTCATTATTTGGCAAAGAAGTTAATGAGCTAACGAGAAGATAGAAGCCTTTCTCTCAAGCAAAGACCCAAAAGCTTTATGCTGTTTCATTTATTGAGTCTATCTCAAGATTGCTCCAGTAGGTAGGAAGCTTTTTTTCTTGCCAAACAAGTAGACTGGATCCTACATCAGTCTCCAGAAAAGGAAACAATGTTATGGGCAAAACCAGAACTGTCTGAGATATTCAAGTGGTATCTAACCAAATTTTAGGCATTTGCTAAGAGTGACATGGTTTTGAGAATATGAAAGAATTTAGGAATTTGAGGTCTAATCGGAGTAGAGATCACCTGAAGAAGGTATTTACATTGCTTTAGAATTCTTTTCAAAGGTCAGGAGACTGAATTCAGAGAAGCCAAATTAAAAAACCTTCCTAATGAGTGACTTGTGAGAACGGCATTCTGAAGAGTTACACTCCACAGAACAAGGCCTACAGAAATATTTCTAAACTGTGAAGCCAACAATTAAGAAGCCATAGTTTCTTAGTTTTCTGTTGTTTCTTAGGAGCAGATGAAAGTCACCTGTGCTTCAAGAATGTCACCTGTGATTCAAGAATGTTGAAGAACAGTTACCAAGATTACTTCAGATTATAGCAGGGTCCTTAGATAGAGTGAGTGTCTCATCTCTGTCCATACCCAAGTGAGTAACCCTGGTTACCCGGAACCACTGTTGGATTCCCTAGGGAGTGTATTTCCAATCCTGGTTCTACAGTCAGGAGTTAATGAGAGGATAGAAGCCATATCTATTATGTTACTGATCTCTCTCTCTCTCTCTCTCTCTCTCTCTCTCTCTCTCTCTCTGTGTGTGTGTGTGTGTGTGTGTGTGTGTGTGTGTGTGTGTGTGTGTGTGTAACATGTGGGTAGAAGGCCAGAAGAAGGTATGGGATCTTCCTGGAGCTTGGGTTACAGTCAGCTGAAGCTCTCTAACATGGATTCCGAGACCTCCTGAAAGAGAAGGGAGAACTCTTGCTTGCTGTGCCATCTCTCTGACCTACATCTGTTACTTTAGCCCAGAGTTTAATATAGCCATTATCAGGTTTTGAGAAACTCAAACAGCGAAGAGAGAATGTGGTGAGCTCACACAAGTGGCAATGGCAGGCATCAACCACCACCCTCACAATGACCCTGAGGGCTGGACTTCGAACTCTGCAGAAGAGCCCAGGCCAGTGGGCACTGGTATGTCTGCAGGGAGGTGTTAAGGCAGGTTCTGAGAATGTGGGGAAACTGCTAACAGGAACTCACCACTGCTGCTGGAATCAACTGTCCCTGTTAGGTTACACTGACAAAGACAGGATTTACCGATTCCACCCTCCAGCCCCCAGTGGTGGAAGCATCTATTGGGGTCCAACTGACAGCAGAAATCCTGGGTTTGCAGAATCCTGGCTACAACATCACAACTGTTAAAAGGTACGAATCCGAGTCAACGGTACAACTAACTAGCTCTTTGAGAAGATTTAGATTTAAGAGCAAAATATTTAGAAAAGAACTAGGTGGGTGTGGGGGGTCTCCTCCTTTAGTCCCAGCACGCCGAGGCATGTAGATCTGTAGGTTCAAGTCCAGCCTGGTCTACTGATAGAGTTCCAGGACAGACAGGGCTACACAGAGAAACCACGTCTTGAAAAACCAAAGGAAAGAAAAAGAGAAGAGAGAACTCTAGCCTGGGTTAATATTTTGGGTTAGGAAGGGACTTGATAGGTAGTAGATATTTTTGACACAAATGGCATTTAAGAAAATAAAGCCCGCTCATGACAGTTTTGTAAATCCACTTTAACTATGAAATTGAGAATTGACTTAGACTTTGGATTTTTATGGTGATATCCAAGTTTACAGAGAGTAGAATAAATTCATTTAATGAAAATTCCACTTTTCCTCATAAGCTCAATTTATCGGCTTCCATGGTGTCGGATGCTTTTGCTTACTGCTAGAGAAACAGACATATTTAAAAGAGGTAGATTCAAACTGTACATTCACTTAAACGTGTGTGAGGTACTGGGCTGAGCTCATAAACGGGACTAAGCATTATTCAAAGGCTGCTTGGAAGTTACTGCTAAAACCTGCTAGGTTTATAAACAGAATAATAGAACCTGCCATACAAATGTAAAAGCCTAAAAAGGGTCTTTGAATTTGCTTATTCACTCTAATGGCAAATAATATTTGTTATATTCGTAATTATTACATTTACTAAATATTAAGTTTTAAAACCACACTTTAAAAATAATATGGAAAGGAAAGAAAAAAAACCCACCCAAGTTACTCTGTATATGAAATCCCCTGTTCTCCTTGTTCAACTCTTGTCTGTGTCCCCTGGAACCCGCCAGTTCTCAGTTACTCTGGGAACCATGAAACCATCACTCACCTTGAAGCAGGAGCTGGTAAACTCCTGGCTTGGTGATTCTTCACTTTCTCTCAAGCCAGGATGCCTCCTAAAGCAGGAAGCTACAACACTAGATTTAAGGCTTGGGTTCCAACCATTCTAGTCTTCAAAGCAGCAGGTACCTTGGTTATTTTTCCCATCCCTGTATTTCTAGCACCAAGTAAAGTGCTCGATACAGTGAAAGCACCCCCCAAAGCATGATGGGTAACTCGGCAGGCAAATGGATGTGTACAGTGGTATACTATCATGCCATGGTGTGCCGATGACTAAAAATGAATACACCTGTGTTAGTCTTATAGTTCTCTAAGACAGAAGTCTGACATGGTTCTCACTGGCTAGAACCAAGGTGTCAGGGCTGTGTTACTGTCAGGAACTCCCAGGGATAATGTTTCCTTGCCTATGCAGTTTTCAAAGGCTATCCACATTCCTCTGCTTATGGCCATCTTACCTCACCACTGAGGTAGAATGCCCAATGACCATGTACCAGCAAAACTACAGTGTAATTAATTAGCTGAGATGGAACCTCTTCAAACACTTTTTATTAAGCCTTCTGAGGCCTCAAACTAACACCGCCCTGATAAAAAACGTATTTATGCAAAGAGTAAAACATTATAAATGTCTTCTGTCAAGCAGAATCAGAAAGAAATATGTGAGGAGTCCATAATAAATAACACAATAAGTATCCCCTCTGGGTCAAACACTCAAGGAGGAAAGACTTCAGGTTTTTTGTTTTATTTTTTTCTCAACCCCCCCCCTTTCAAGCTTTCTGTTTGGTTTTAGGTTTTTGAGACAGGGTTTTTGTGTAACCTTGACTGTCCTGAAACTTGCTGTATAGACAAGGCTGGCTTCCAACTCACAAAAATCTGCTTGCCTCTGCCTCCCAATTACTTGAATCAAAGGCTTGTGCCACCACCACTGGGCTTAGGATAGTTTAAGACTGTGTTTTAAAAGAAGAGCTATTTTAGTGTTTTCTAATCTCATCTGCAGATGAGATGCTTTTCCATGAAAGAACTAGCCTAACCAGTTCAAGGGTGGCCAATGAACCCAAGGGCCTGACTCTGGAGAGGAGGCCATGGGACAATGGAGCAGATAGCACACAGGGAGTATGAGGAGTTTTGAGGGCAGAGGCACCACAGCCAGCTTTACTGTGCTTGCAAATTCAGCCAAAACACACTGGAAGCACGCCACACAGCAGCACCCATGACATAAACAATGTTTATTGTATCTATTTGAAAACAGACAATCGGAAAAGAGTTTAGTTTGTGATTTCCCGCAGAGCCCAGATCTGGAATTATTCCCTGTCACTAACATTCAGCTTAAGGAAATCCTTGCATTAAACAGCAAGATGAGTCTCCATGGTAACAGGAGAATGAAATTTGGTTAAAACTGCTATGGGTGACACTCTTCCAAAAGTCCTGATGGCTAAAATGCCCACAAATATCCCTAAAATGTTTATGTGTATGATCTCAGACATTTTTGTAACAATACGAGGTTATCCAAAGAGAAACTTGTAAACTGTGTAAAGTCAGCAGCAATGAAGTTCTACAGCCTGTACACTTCCAATACAAGAGCGCATCTATTAAACTGACAACTTCTGTCCTTGACAGAGACATCGAAGATAAGGAAAAAGGCATTTAAAAAGCATGCATTGTTAATCTTATCAATGGAAAAAAGCAAACCCAAACATGACTAATTACTTTGCCTCAATCAATAAATAATCTCAAGTGTGTGCTTGGTGTACTAACAAGAACCTAGCCATCAGTTAAGTCAAATAAACTGGAATGCTTTGCCTGCTAACATATGTTAATAACTTATGGAGTTTAAAAAAATAGTGTGTGTGTGTGTGTGTGTGTGTGTGTGTGTGTGTGTGTGTGTGTGTGTAGATGTCCTCAGAGGATAGAAAAGAGCATCAGAATCTCTGGGACTAGAGTTATAGGCATGTGGTTGTGAGCTGTCTGATGTTCTAGGAACTAAATCACATCTCTGGACCTTCTGCGAGAGCAGCAAGTGCTCTTGAACACCAAGCCACTTCTCCAGCCCCCAACTTGTAGACTTTAGACACCACATACAGAGAGATTAATTTTTGTTTGAAATTCTCAAAAGAATCTGAACATTTCTTTTTGTGTATGTGGAGTGTGTATGCACACGTATGGGTACAAGCGTGTGTGCAACTGCATAAGCAGTGTGTGCACACATGCAGACATTTCTCTTTCTTCATTATCTCTTAGAAGGACAAATTTAAAACATTTTTTAAAATACAATTTCTAAAGCAGAACCCATCAACAGCACAGCTGTAGTCAGATTTCAGATCTTTGCCCAGGAGGGAGACACCATAGAGGCTTAGAAGAGCTTGAAGTGCCCCTTCTGTTGGCACCTTATGTATTGACATTTCATCAACAAAAATTTCAAAGGCTGACCAGCAGATCCAGAAAGGCCAGCAGACACCACAAGCAGAGTCAGGAGACACCACAAGCAGAGTCAGGAGACACCTTCTATATTTTTCTGAGCTTCCATTATCGAGACCAACAGATAACTATAAAGAAGAAGCCAGGGACTCAGCGTAGACAAAGTTTCCTTTCCCCAGCCTGGAGAAAGCAGCAGTGAGGACTTAGCATAGTAACAAAGTCTGCTGCCTCAAATAATAACATGAGACAGATGTGACAGGGATCCCAGACACTTCTGGGTACTTCTGTAATCTCAGGGAATAAACATCCCTCCAAGGAAAGCGTGTCCATGTCCCTATCTCTGTCTGCTGTAAAGGAGACACAGTCCAGTCACCACACTTCCCTGCTCGAGAGGCAGTTTCCTAAGCCCAGCACAACCTTCCCTAGAAGCCAAGACACTAACAGCACAGGCCATTCCAGACACAGTCCCGGCTCCTCCAGAGCTCTGAGGTATGTGAGTCCTGCCCACTCCTGATCCTTTTGTTCTGAGCTTATCCCATTGCCTTTTGAAGGGGTCCACTTGTGTTTAGTCTGCAAACACACGCCACTGGAAATAACAGTGCAAGATCCTATGTGCAAATATTTGCAAACTTTTTTTTTTTTTTTTTGAGCAATACACATTTTACAAATTCAAGTGAAATCCAGGTACAGTCTAGGTCAGCTGCTGTCAGCCAGCCTCTCATACACACAACAGAAAAGTGATCGGTTCCTGAAACTGGAGCAAAAGTAAGGCACCAGTGACTGAGAAGGTTCATTCCCAGAGTCTGGGAAGAAGCCTGAGACAGAAATGCTGAGAGGCTTAATGCAAGATAGGGCTATGCCAGCCTGGTAGGTTCTCCTAGGCCAAAGCCTGTGATGTAGACAGCACATGACATCTGGACATACGTAAGAGATGAATCCCCGCCCACAAGTAGGAGAATGATTTCCCAGTAACTCTGCAATTAAAACGAAGAGGGCACATTCCCAGGACCATGTGTGATATGGGCTGCAGTTGACTTCCATGCTATACAGAACCTCTAACTGTTCTTTCCAACCATTGGCTTCTGTCTCATAAGATCATAATGGGAACTGCAGAAGCTGGCACATTTCAGATGCTTGTGTGTGGTAGTCCAACCTTCTGCTATAATGTCAGAGCATTATATAACTAGGAGCATTAGCCAGTCCAATAGGATGGGGAAGACCTAGAGATGAGGATCCAGGTGAAAAGGGCAAGGCTGGAAGTCAGGAGAACAGTGGCATGAGGAGCTGATCACAGACACCAGTGTGGGGAGGTCGACAGGTGTTTCCCAAGGGCATGAAGACATGGCTTGTGCCCTAAAGGAAATAAGGCAATACTGCCCAATGCAAGAGCCCCTTGGTGATCCACGGAGGAGGAAGGGTGTCTTCATCCTAGCTACAAAGTAGGAATCGGTCCCTGGAGGTGGTGGTGGCTCAGCTGAGGGAAGCACAGTTCAGCTCTGAGTCCTCCTGGCTGCCACTCGCTACATCTTCTAGTTCCAGTTCATCAGGACTGTCGAGGATGTTGGGCTCACTGGAGCACTGGCGGTGTGGTGGTGGGAAGCTGGGTGGCAGGAGCAGGTGTTTGTCCTCGCTGCCTGCCTCCTCCCCCAACCCTGAGTGCATCATGGTGGCCATAGCCAGCAGCTGGATGTCCGAGTGGGCATTGGCCACTGTGTGCCGCCGGACACTGCCACACTTCTCCAGGTATGCCTCCCCTTCCTGTTCTGTTAGAGGGGTCAAAACCATCTCATTCAGTGGCCGGCCAACCGTGGTCATCAGTGAGGCATAGTTCAGGACAGTCACCTTGGGCCGGACCCTGGAATGCCTCCTGGCTGCAAGAGAAGAAGCAGTAAAAGCTGTGATTGGGGGAATGGTAACAGACAGGGACCACAGGCTTCTCCTGGAAGAGGGAGGAAATAGCTCAGCCTCTGTGAACAGCTTTAGGTGGAGTCCTACTGAATGAAATGGAGAACAGGACCATTTAAATGTCACAACAGCACCTGTTTGCACCAGATCCTGTATCAGGTCCACCAGAAGCCTACAGTAAATGCTCACCTGAAACTTTCCTAGGTGGAGTGAACACGCAATGCTTCCTCACCCTATTTCCTGGTGCTGCCTGAGCTTGACTGGATCGGCCTTTAATTCCATTTGTACCATCTTCTCATAAGACATACACATTAGCCAGGGCTTCTGAACGCTCTTCAGGAGGTGCTGTCTGCAATGTCAGGAGGGCTGGGGAGGGTGCCTCAGTCGGTAAAGTGGTTGTATTGCAAGTCCAAGGACCTAAGTCTGATCCCAGGACCAAGCAAATAGGCCAGCTGCAGTGGTGTGAGCTTGTAAGTCTAGAGCTGGGGAGGTGGGGACAGGCAAAACCTTGGCATGGGCTGGCCAGCCAGGCTACCCACTTGGCAAATTCCAGGCCTGTAAGGGACTCTTTTTAAAAACCAAAACAAAGGAACTCAAAACAGAAACCAAACAAACAAACAAAGAAAAAACCTAGGGACTGGGGAGACTGCCTGCCTGGTGGATAAGCACTTGATGCACTGGGATAAGGACCAGAGTTCAGATATTAGAAGTCATGTAAATGCCAGGTTGAGTATGGTGGATACCTGTCATTCCAGTACTCAGAAGGCAGAATCAGGAGATTCCTGGAGCAAGCTACCTAGCTAGATTACCTGATCAGTGAGCTCTGGGTTCAACCGAGAGACTGTTTCTATGAATAAAGTAGACACCACTCAAGAAAACTGGCAGTGTCAACCTTTGGTCTACAACTGCTGCTTTTTTAGTATTGTGTTCTAGAAACTGCTGAAGCTTCATATGTGGTACAAGGCTTTGTGGTACAAGGCTGTTATCCCCAACTACTCAGGAGGCAGAGGCAGGAGGATCTCAAGTTAAAGGCCTGCCTAGGCTACAGAGCAAGTTCAAGACCAGTCTGAGCAAGTAAGACTCTGTCTCAAAATAAAAAAGCATAAAGAAGGCCAATGGTTTAGCTCAATGGTAGAGCATTTAACTAGCATGTATGATGAGCTAGGTTCAAATCTCATGACCATAAAACATTAAAAATACTTAGCACGCATTCTGGACTCTTGCTGAAAGCTAAATCTAAGTCATAGCATATTGATATTATTAGTGTCTACTTTAATGAGGAAAGAACTGAGTATCCAAGAAGTAGGAATTTACCCACGGTCACACAATTAGAGCACTGGATGGGCCCTAGGGCCACAGCCTTGCAGGAACTCAACATACAGGAATGATGAAGTTGTGCCATCCAGGAGTGTAAGTGTGTACTCAGAGGGCCCTACGGTGCCAGACAGAAGCATCTGTGACACATGGGAGAGGCTGTGGAGAGGACAGGAGAGGTGTGCTTCAGCAAAGGGCCCTAGCAGGAGGTGGAGCATGGGCTACTGCCAGAGACACAAGCAAGAAAAGCCAGGGAGGGTGCAGAGACACAGGAAAAAAGGGAAAACAATATCAGAGTAAAGAAAAGGTTTGATGGACAAGCGCAAATGACAGTGATGAAAGTGAAGATGACATGGGCTGGGGACAGCAGTTACTAAAAATACAGAGCTCCTGGGATGGCTGTGGAGGAACAGGACTCAGAGTGACTTGAGCCAGGACCTTCTGAACTCAGAATAAAAGGACCGCCACATCCCTCGGGTGCTCAAGAGGAAGCTGGCTGGTGTGCTGGAGAAGGAACGAGATATGGAATGGCAACGAACAATAAGAAGGAGGAATTTATGCATAATACTTGTCCCCTCAGAGAAACACATTTCTATAATGTTCTCACATCATAAAAATGGCTACTTCTAAAACTGAAGCACCAGGTGACTTCACAGCAGCAAGGACTTAGCTAAGGGAACATCCTTCAAATGACGCCCCTAGGAAAAACTTATTTCTCATACTACTTTTACAACCTAGCACTGTGGGTTGTCTATAGGAAAATCTTCAATCAGCCTAGCAAAAAGCTGGGCCCAACACCTTCAGAGGACACATCCTAGAAGCCAGTCTCTGTACCTGAGGGAAAGCAGCCATCTGCGAGGTGGTGTGTATGCAGAGACAGAGTTGGAGAAAAGAGAGGGGCTTTTCCATTTCAGCTGTGAGGACTCAATCCCAGGAGTTGGGGATGTCCTCTAATTGGGGAAGAGGTATACAGAATGCACCAACATTGGTAAGAGACTGAGAATGTATATGTGACTAAAACCTAGGCAGACAGATTAGCCGGGGTGGGCAGTCCAGGAAGAGAACAGAGTTGGAGCAGAGGCTGGGCCTGGAGAGGACACAGGGGAAGTTGAGGAAATGCAAACTCAATGTGGGTAGCTGAGACACACTGTCTTTCTGGCTGAGGGATTTTTTTTCATGGGCCTCAACTTGCTGGAAGGAGCCCAGGAGAGGTGTCTCTGAGGGTTTCCTGGGCATCATCCATCATTCACTGCAGTCAAGTGCTTGGAGGGTTCTACAGGCAGTGAATTAACAAAAGGCCACTTTGGCTGTGGCTGACAAGAGCTGAGAATTAAAGCCAGAGTGAGACTGGACCAGCATTGTGTGTGTGTGCATGTGTGCACTTTACTGGCTGAAGCATCTTCATGGCCCCTAGAGAGGTCATGAAGAAAGAGCACTTCAGATAGCTGTGCTACTAGAGACTGGTTTACAGATTCAACACACACAGACCTCTCTAGGGTCTGGGAACAAAAAAGAATGTCTCCCATGGCTTGCACAGTTTAGAGGGAGAACAGACAAATCACACGGTATGACAAGGGTTTGGGTCCAGGGAAATATTAGGAGGTAATCCTCACACCTGAAGGAAGGGGTGGGGGTGGGGGACAAGCTACTCCCAAGGGGTCTGTAATACATGGCACAGCCTCAGTGCTCTTTCTTCCTCCTGCTCTCTCCCAGAAGAAAGCCAGAGCTGTGTTCAAGCCCCGGGCCACTCCAAGAAGGTCGGTAACTAACAGCAGGCTATACAGTCTTTCCGTGTAGCCTCCTCTCTCACCCTGCAGGGACTTGCAAGAGAGGCCAACAGTTAGCACTGCCTTCCACTCTCTGGAAGAATGTTTTGGTCCTCAACTTGCTGCTGGCAGAGCCAAGATCACACGGACCCCATGGTTTGCCAAGTTTGCTGGCAGACAGTGCTTCCTTGATGAGCTGCCAGTCACCAGAGCTAATCCTCAGAGAAGTCAGCTGAAGGGTGGTGACTCCATCAGTCAATCCCACTAGGCTCTTTAGGAAGACTGCAAGCCGAAGGCTGAGACCTGAGCTGACAGGCAGCTTCCCACTTTTGGTCTCAGGTTTTTTTTTTGTTTGTTTGTTTTTTTAATTTCTTCTCCCCTTTTCTTCTTTGTAACAGGGATAGTAGGACAATGGCCCCTGGGGAAATGGAGTCTCCCACCGAGGGATTCACTGAGATTGTCTTCCTAGAAACTCCTGAGACCTAAAGTCTGGGCTTTCCTTGTGGCACTTTTGCAGAGAGACTGGTCAACCACCTTACCTTCCTTAACTTTCTTTTGAAAGGTTTATTCCTTCCTCACAGGTCCCCAACAAAGACAGGCATTAATTTCTGTGAAAGCCAGCAATGGCAGTTTCTTTCAGACTCCTAGAGAGGCAAAGCCAGGGTGGAGCAGTCCTTTGTTGGGGACTGGCTCCCCAATAAGCCTTTGATCTTCTAGGCTCCCAGAATGCCCCTGTCATTGTGGGCTTCTGCTCTAGTCCAGAACCTGCAAAGGCCCACTCGGCCTTTGTCATGCAGAGAAGGTAGTGTCCAGCTGCAGGGTCGGCTCTGCAGAGGGCCCCAGGTATACAAAGGAGTGAGGATGTGGAGGATAGGGAGGGATTTTGTAGGGGGAGAAATCCAGCCTCAGAATGTTTGCTGCAGGGAAGGGGCCCTGAGAGCCTCAGAAAATCCCAAGTAGCTCAGGAATTCGGGTAACTTGAAAGGTAGCACTTGGGCCTGGGCTCCACCCTCCTCTCTCTCTCTCTCTCTCTCTCTCTCTCTCTCTCTCTCTCTCTCTCTCTCTCTCTGTGTGTGTGTGTGTGTGTGTGTGTGTGTGTGTTGTTGTTGCTTTTCTCTTAGTTTCACTGCTATCCTCACCTGATACTTTCATTGTCCTCTTGTAATAAGAAAAGAAAAGGTGAGGCATTGGAGGGGAGGGCCTGCACACATGTGTGAACACACATGTGAACTAACACACACACAGAATCACACTCCATTTGGGGCCTTGGATAGGATCATTTATCGTTCTAAAGCAAGACTCCTGGTCCTGGTCCCAGTACAGGTCGTGCAAGACACTACCTTAGCATCTCTAGAGTCCAGATGCAGGGCATACGGCAGGGATACAGGGCAAACACTGGCTTACAGACAAATCCACTAGGTTCCACCCAAAAGTTGTCTAACAATAGCTTTCATCATCACAGGCAGCCATTACTACCTGTGCAGGAGCAAACCAGGTGTGGCAGCATGACAGAGCTGCTCACTACCCCAGACTCCTTCCTCCTCTCTCCCACCCTTCTTTTCCCTCTCCCTCTCCCTCTGTTCCCACGTTTCCAGGTAGCCTCTCTTTCTCTCTTTCTGCCCTTCTCTATCCCCCTGCCCACTCCCCATCTCTACCCCCTTTCTAGGTACCTTCTCCCTTCTGTTTCCTCCAATAAGCTTTCTTTATCCTAGGTCTGTCACATGGCATGATTTCCCAGGGTGACACCTTGGCAGGAGCCTGCCAGGTACTCCCTTACTTCTATGGCATTATATCACAATTTATATTTCATAACAGCAAACCTCTACCTTTCTTGCCTGCAAAGCTGGGGCACTTCTCAGGCACCCCAAGAGTAGGGATAGCACCACCCTCCTTGGGCGATACACATCTGCCAAGGTCTGGACAGCAGTGTGCAGCATGGCCATTGGCTGAACGCCTTTTCAGATGATGGTCCAGCTGCCTTGGCATTTCGTGCTGCCCTGGTCTCAGGGGAGACACAGCACAGCCCTGCCTCAACTAAAAGGATCAATCTTATGACCCTAATGCAACTCTTAAATTTTTTTCATTGTCCATTCATAAAAAGTTATGTGTATGTATGTGTGTCTATGTGCGGGTATGTGCACCCATGTGTGCCTACTTACACACAGGGTTAGAGGTATTGTAATCTCCCTGGAGCTGGAGTTACAGAGACTTGTATTGGGTTCTAGAAACTAGACTTGGGTCTTCTGTAAGAGCAATATGTTTGTAAACATTGAGCCATTTCTCTAACACCTCAATTATTGTCTTAATACCCCTCTGTCCCAGACTGAGTGAATGTTATTTCACAAATATACTTATTTTATGTATATGAGTGATCTGTCTTCACACACACTAGAACAGGGCATTGGATTCCATTACAGATGGTTGTAGGCCACCATGTGGTTGCTGGAAATAGAACTCAGGACTTTTGGAAGAGCAGCTAGTGCTCTCAACCACTGAGCCATCTCTCCAGCCTATGAATGCTATAGAAGTCTCTATCTTCAAAGGGTAAGGAAGGTCGCCTCAGCTTTTAACATGTAGAAGTCTGGGATAAAATGTCTGGCCTGGGACACCTCTTGGACTAAGGAACAGAGGAGCAGGATTACCTATGCCACTATCCCTTAATGACCTCACATCCTCAATGCTGACAGTTTGGGCATGAGGAATGGTGGACTGTTCAGGGCAGCTTAGAATTCTCAAATCTATTCTGACAGAGTTTCTCTGTGTAGTCCTGGTTGTCCTGGAACTCACTCTGTAGAACAGGCTGGCCTTGAACTCAGAGTTCCACCTCCCTCTGCCTCCAGAGTACTGGGATTAAGGACATGAAGTGGGAGCTGAAGAGATGGGTTAGCAGTTAAGAGCACTGTCTGCTCTTCCAGAGAACCCAGATTCGATTCACAGCAGCACACGATGGCTCAGAACCACTTGTAACTCCCATTCCAGGGGAATCAAAGCCCTTTTCTGGCCTCTTCGGGAACTAGACACACAAGTGCACACATATAGGCAAACCACCCATACACATAAAACAATAAAATAATTTTAAAGCATGAAGGATTAGTGAACTAAAGGCAGTGAAGAGGCAGATTCAAGCTGGAGGATCAGAGGTTCAAGGTCATCCTTGGCTACATAATAGGGCTGAGGCCAGCATAGGCTACATGAGACCCTGTCTCAAAATTATTCTTTGTTGTTAAAGACATTACATAAACAGGAATTCAAAGCCAACTATTTGAAAACCACTTGTTCCTTGGATGTCTCTCCTGCATGTGAGACCATGTATTTCCACACACTTGTTTGGTTTTCTCATTAATCTTTTACAGGGATCTGTTCCAACTAAGAGCTTATGGGGATTGAAGTACAGTTTTGTTTTGTTTTTTTTTTTTTTTTCCTTTTCCTATGTTGGAATTAGGCCCTGACTATGTTGGAGTTCTTGGCATAACACCACTAACCTGCTGGCATCCTGATACCTCCCTGGGTCCTGATTCCTGAAACAACATGAGCCCAGACAGTAATACGGGAGGTAGGCTCCGTGGAGACCTAGGCAATTCAACATCCAGCTTAGGGAAGAGGCAGAGGGTGGGAGACTGTCCTCCGATAGCTTTCAGATTTATGTGAAGGGAGTGAAGAAGAGACCAGAGAATGAGTCTGTGAGACCCGGGAGTCAGGTATGAATGGAGCCAGCCTCCTCCAATCTTTGGCTGCTGTGGTAAATCTAGTATCTCCAGAGAAACAGGACCAGGGCCAGGAAAACAGCCATTAGAAGGCTCACCGTTCTACACGAAGAGGCCCAGGGGAACATGCTCTCTGGAAACTGTTCTTTGCCCCCTTGACTTTGAAGCTCAAGTACAAATCCATGACAGCAGGATGAGGCCCAAGTAAGTGTGGTCCAGGTGATGTTTCTTACTCTGCATCCTTCTGCAGCTGTATGCTGCCCTGGCTTTGGAGTACAGCAGCCTGCACCAGTCTAACAAACATGCTCAAATACCTGCTGTATTGCTGCATGGCTGGACATCAGGTCCCAGTGCAGAAGCTGAAGATGGAAACTAGCAAGCGATTACTTTGTAAGGTCTTACATCTTAGGCAGTCTTTCACGAGGCTGTCTCTAACAGGGCCATGTTTTTGTTGGGAACTATGCTACTATGTATTATGACACTGGATGTTTCTACTGAGACTGTCTAGACTGTGCTCTCACTGGGAGAAGAAACAGATCTGATTCACCTCTAGATTCTATACAGAGACTAAGATACTGCCTGGTACTGCAGTACCATCACAGGCACCAAAACAGGAGGCTCAGGCAGAATTTATTCCCAAATCCAAGAATCCTGTCCCTTGCAGTGAAAGACCCTTGTAATACGTACATAAATAAGAGTAGAGACAGTAGATGAAAGATCTGACTGTAAATGTGACATAGTGGCTTCATGGTGGCTACTGTCAAGGGAAGAAATATCACGGCTGGGTTTCCACTCAAATGAGTAACAGGTATGTTGGGCTGGCTAGTTTTATGTCAACTTGACACAAGTCATCTGAGAGGAGGTAACCTTAATTGAAAAAAAAATGCTTCCATAAGATCTGGCTATAGGCAAGCCTGAATGACATTTTCTTAATTAGTGATTGACAGGGGAAGAGGCCAGATCATTGTGTGTGGCTGTATCCCTGCGCTGGTGGTCCTGGAGTCTACGTGAGAACAGGCTGAGCAAGCCATGGGGGAAATAAGTCAGTAAATAGCTCTCCTCTATGTTCTCTCCTCAGCTCCTGTCTCCAGGTTCCTGTCCTGTTTGAGTTCCTGCCCTCATTGCTTTTGATAATGGGCTATTATATAGAGCTGTGAGTGAAATAATCCCTTTCCTCCTGAAGTTGCTTTTGGTCATGGTGTTTCATTATAGCAATAATAAGCCCAACTAAGGCAGGTATAATAAGAAAATACAGTTTCTGGTATTCAATACAGAAAAACTAATGAGAAAGATCTAAGCTATTGGTCAAAGGAGTAGATGAAACAGGTACTACTACAGAGGTTGGGGCCAGTCTCTGAGGGAGATTGGTAGAGAGGCAGGGTTGCTTGCCACATGGCCTCAGAACATCTGTAACTAACAAACCAAGATTTTACACTGGCCTTCACTAGAACAAAGCACTGGGCAGACAATTGGTGCTTCATGCCTCATGACAGGTATCATTATCCCCAGGCCTCTAGACTTCAGAGCTAAGTGCTTCTTACCCAGTGAATATGTTGGGCCTGAGCAGCTGCGATCCCCGCTGATGCCAAGGAAAGGAGATACCACTTGCTTCACCAGCTCCTCCAGCTGCAAATAGCCCTCACTTGGGCCTGTGGGCTCGTGAACACTCTACAAATGAACACACAAGACAGATAAATGTCAGTGAAAAGTGTCAAGGCAGTGGACATCTGTCAACACCTGCCAATGACCCTCCTCTGTGAACAAGGCAGTGTGGCCACAGTCAGCCTCCCTGTGGTTAGAACGAAGGGAACAGGTCAGCAGCACTGGGCACTCATGCCAAGCCAATAGATGAAAATGAGACAGAACAGGACATGGAGAGGAGGCAGGAGATGGGAGAAAGGAGAAATGCACGATTTGGAGCTGGTGGCTCTCCCAGGAACATGGGACATGGGGACACAGTTTACACTGAGCCTTTCAGAGGGAGCAGCCCTCATTCCTCAGCCCCTCTGCCAGGTTGCCCAGCAAAACACAAATGACAGGTTTTCCTAGCCCTGTACAAAATGAAGATGCAGGGCCTGCAACTGAAAATCAGTAAGAAGGTTGAATGGGAGATGATCGTCTACTAAAACAGTCACTGAGAGACAGGTGGATCCCTGAGTTCAAGGCTAGCCTAGTCTACAGAGCAAGTTCCAAAACAGCCAGGGCTACACAAAGGAACCCTGTCTTGAAAAACAATACATACATACATACATACATACATACATACATACATAGGAAGTAAATCCAGTTTAAGAAGTAAATCCAGAAACTGGGCCTTTTAAGAACAGAATCTAGGCTCACCCAGGACAGTATAGGTGGCATAGTTCCAATTCTCACTCTAAAGGTGAAGGGTAGGGGTGGTAAAGTCCAATGTTTATCCTACACCCAGAAGAGTGGTGAGCTTACCCACAGCAAGCAGGTATTTCACAAAAGCATCACATATGAACAAACACACAGGCCTCCCAACAACCAGGGACAGGCCCCGGTTCCAATGCCTACAAATAAAGACCAGGAGGCTTAAGAAACTTACCTAGTGCAACACAGCCAATAGATGACAGAAACAAACAAGACAAGACAAACAAACAAATCCCCCACTGGACTGGAACCCAAGATGTCTGGGTCTGAGCCTATGTGACCACCACTTGTTACCAGGTTAGAAAACAGAGAAAAAGCACAGAAAAGTCCAGAACAGGAGAAAGAAGACTTAGAAAGTGGTTCTAGGTGTGTTTCTGCAGTACAGCACAGTAGGAGTCCTCAAACTTGCATTTGAGGTAAAAGCCAGGTGGCAAAGACCCAGAGACCAGAAAGGAACAAGGGCTTGAGCAGGAAAGAAGGGAGACATGACGGCTCAAACTGGAAAGGAGCTGGTAAAAATCCACTTTCTAGAAAAGCAGCAGGCTCCTTGTGAATTGTTTCTCACTGCAAGGGGCTTGAAAGCATGACCTCCTGTTGAGGGGTAGTAAAGACCCAGAGACCAGAAAGGGACAAGGGCCTGAGCAGGCAAAAAAGGGAGACTCCAGGGGGTCTCGGTGCTTAGCCAGAAAGATTATCTCCTCAAATTCTCAAAATAGATCCTTAATGGTTTCCCTTTAAAAAGCTAACACTCACCACAGCCCTGAAGTTGAGCGAGGAGTGAAGCAAGTGGGGCCAACTCCTGCAGATTAGGAAGCCCTGGTTGAGGTGTGGTTATCAAGTAAAGGGGCTTTTCCTTGGTCTGTTTTGGCTACATATAGTAAGATGCAGATGCCTAGATGTTAGACGGTTTAAGAAAACAAGAAGCCTGAAAAGAGGCTATGCAGAGTTTGACAGAATATAAGCAGAGTTTGCAGTCTAGGACTAAAACGGGAAGGGAAGAGAGAGCCGTGGAGAAAGTGCCTATCTACTGGGATGAGCTTGGTGGTGCTGGCAACAGGCGTGGCGATTCTCCACACCCTCTGTCCCAGCTCCACTCTCCCAGAGCTCAAGCAGCAGAATGCTTAGCGTTGGAAAGGAGCATGGAAAGAAAGTAAGCTGACTGACTCAGGAAGGCACGTGAAGGCTGGCCCAGGGGGGCACTCAAGGCAATAGGAAGGCAAAGGGGCCTGGAACCAGACCTCAGGGTAGAGTGATTCAAGCCATAAAACCATCTTTATTAGCTTTGGAGGCCCAGAAACGTTTTTCTTCTGATAGTTCACATCAGTATCTTCTCTAGCTTTTCCTCCAAAAGAAACATGACAGGAAAAAGAGGTGGCAAAGTGAAGGGGCAAGAGGGATGCTAACACAGCTTGCAACTGAGTGGCACTCCAAAGGACATGGCCCTTGAGGACATCTTCAGCCTTTTCTCTGCTAAACCACTCAGCACATGACAGCCTATGAATGACAACTTTTCCTGGCCCCGTATGAAACAAAGAAGCTGAACCCTACATTCAAAAAGTATTAAGAACGTTCAGTGAAAGATGGGAGACTACAGAACTAAGGACAGAGCCCTCTAAGGACAATGTCACGCACATTGCCTGGTAGGCAGGGCCCCATACTCACTTAAGGGCTTCCTTGTCCTCTGGGTGGGACCCCTTGAGAAGTGGAGCTCTCTGCCTAGTGTAGCACGAGCTGCCCTTATATTGTCCAAGAAGGGGGAATTAGTTCAAGAAAGTTTGGAAGACTGATGGGAAAGAGAGAGCTGAAGTCTGAGAATGGCTCTCTTTCCTTGTATCAGAGTCAGGTCGCTTTGGGAATATCATGCCCAGGTCTCATGTCCCTGTGGAGAATTGGACAATTTACAGTACATTTCCTGTTTCAAGAGTGGTCCCAGAGTGGATTCCCTGAACATCCTATCCAGACTCCAAAGATGCTGCCCCTCAGGCCCTAGAAAACAGATTTGGATCAAGGGAAAAACCTACATTGACTGCTGCCTTCCTCCCTGCTTCAGCTCTGCATCTCCCAAGAGAGAAAGGGTCCAGGAAACCTGATCCAGGAGGCTAAGAGGGGAAAGATGCCAAGTGCCCTGCCCTGGAGTGTGACCATCTTAGAAGTTCTAAGGGTATTTCCAATACCTAGGAGGAGGCAGGAAGGAAGGCTGAGAGGTAAAGGGAGCAAAGGATGAGGAATGGCTGACAGCTCACACAGTTCAGTTTATACCCGAGTGAGTCAGCTAACCTCTCTGACCCTCCATTACCCTGACGTGGGTAAAACAAGAAGATCCACAGTGGGAACTGTTTCATTGTCCAGTTTTCCAGAAACTCAACACAGCCACAGAGCTTCTCGGGCTATAGTCCATGCGTCTAAAGGAAAAAGTCATCATGGGACTCAGGCCAGGGACCATGGGTTCTTCCTAATGGGCTCCATCATTTTCTGAGCCATGCTCAATGAACACCTACTTTTATAAGCAAGGGTGCTGAGGGCACAGCACAAAGGAGAAGCTTAAGATTTGCTCTGACTGCTCTAGGTAACAGTGTTTAGAGCAGAGAAAAAAATGAGCACCAAGTGCTGCAGGGACCAGGAAAGCCACAGTACCAGGTCAGTATTAGAGTCAGGTTCTAATGTCTGATGGAGGAATGGAGGGGCTGTAGGCCCAGGGACCCACTTGAGCAGATTCCCTAAGATCAGCTGAAAAAAAAAAAAAAAAAAAAAACTGCATGTGCACAGTGTGGTGGTAAATGGGACAGGCCAAAAGATGGAGGTTCTGGGGCATCTTTAGGGGCTTTAAGGGGGTGATGCCATGCATTGTTGGGTTGTTCCACACAAACCTCAGAACCTCAAAAGGCAGCCATGGCCACACATAGAAAGAGATGTATGGCAGTTGACCTTGACTGTCACAATGGAAACAGCCCTTGGGCAGCATCTCTGAAGTTTATCTAGGTTAAGTTAGGTTAATAGAGGTGAGGAGACTCACCCACCTTGTAGACAGAGCCATTGCCTGGGCTGAGGTCTCCGGCTGCATAGAAAGAGGAAGCCAGGTGAACACCAGCATTCATCTCTCTTTACTTGCTGATACAGATACAAGATACAGTGTGGCCAACTGCCTCACCTTCCTGTCACTGTGGCCTTCTCTGCATCGATGACTGTAAGCTTGAAGATGACAGTTCCCCTTTTCAGTTGTTTTTGTCAGGTATTTTGGCACAGCTAAAGGGGAAGTAAGTATCACTGGATGGGTGTTTCATAAATGAAAACTGAAACAGAAAGTGAAGCCCAGCTTCCTAACCTCACTCCCAGAATCCTCAGGGGCTCCTTCTCCACTCTCCGTATTTGGGAGCTAATTCAGCATTTCACCTGTAAGCTGCAAACGCTTTGCCACGCCCATCCTTCTAGGCTGGCTCTAGAATGATACCCACCCTATCTCTAAGACGACCCTTCCTCCTTTCTTACTACAGGAAAGGGGAATGTACAGAGAAATAACCTCAAGATAGTCAAAAGCACAGTAGTTAGGGGAGATGGGGCTGGTGATATCCCATCAGTTATTAAGCCCATGATGGAGGAACCTGAGACTGCACACCCATCCATGGGAAAGTGCTCCTCACAGTGTGTTGGTCCCATCTGACCACATTCAAGGTCACCATTGATTGGGCAAAGGAGATGCCCAAGCCCAACATGTGCCAGCCAGCCAGATCCCTTCCCTTCAGGAGGGAGTAGGATGTTCACAGTTCTGCATCTTAGGATCTTACTACCTCTTACCAGCTGAGAAACCTCACTCAACTGCATAAGCGTCCTGTTTTTTGTTTCCTCGTCTGGAGCATGGGAATAACAACAACACTGACCTCATAAAGCGTTTATTTGGACTGTTTAAGGAAAACAGAACATTTATAGTCCTTGTGCCTGCACCTGGCAAACAACCAAAGCCTGAGAAGTGTTAGCTCATCTTCCTGTGGCTGATTTAAGACTGGGATGAGAAGACAGGATGGAGCCATCTGGGTAGTGTCTCCCTGGAAACAAACACCATGGCATGTCACGTCTAATCTGGTCCAAAGAATTCCATAAACAAGAAAGTCCAAGTCCAAAAGCATCCAGGCCAGGCCGCAAGAGACAGCATCAGAAAAAATAAGAACGAGTGACCCAAACAGAGACCAAGAAGTGGCCAGAGCTCTGAGACCTGACAGTCTTGCTTTTTCATGAAGCCCATCTAGGAGTTCTAGGTCTATCTTGACTCAACTACTGCAGATACTTTGTCATTGTTTGCAATCCTCGGCTCCTTGGCATAGTTGATGAGCGCAGAAGGATGTCTACTCCTCACTAGCTGACACAATGAACGGCTACTTTTGAGCTCAAGACTCTGCGTTGGGTGCTGAAGGCACAAGCAGGAGAAGAAAGTTTAGTATCTGTACTGACTGTTCCAGACAATGGAGTTCAGGGAAGAGGGTATTTGGATACCCAAATCTCACCCGAGGGATGGAGAAAGAAAGCCACAGCTCCCAGGAAATCAGGCTTCGGGTGTTTTGTTCTTCCTTTACTCCAAGACTAGCCCTGAGTACAGCAACAGAACCCTGACAGCAAAGGTACATGAGCCGGTGAACCAGGAAACACGGACAAACAAGCAGAAGAATGCAGCTACACTGCTCTGTTGTTCTGCCTCCTCCCCACCTCCATCATGGCAGGATCCTTTGGCTGATTGCTGGCACAAGGGGGCGGGCCCCTCGGAGCTCACCTGCAGAATGAGCAGCATTTGGATAACAGAAGAAGGCAACTTGGACTGTGCCAACAGCAGCAAGTCACCCAGCTTCACCTTCAGTAAGACCAGGTCCCGGAAGCCCAGCAGAGAGATCTGGCGAATGGTCAGCTCCTGTCCCTAGGGAAGAAGACAGGTGGAGAGGTGAGAGGGAGTACCTCTCGGATCCCCACCAGCCTCAAGGAGTCCTGGGAAAGTGTTTTTCACAGTGTACTCAGGATGGACTAGGACAGGAATGGGCAAGGCCTGTGGGCTGTCTCAGAAGAAGACCAGGCTCTGGTTTCCTCTGGCATTAAGACTCAACTTGCTTAAATAATTCGAAGACAATACAAGATACATATAACAGGTGCCATGCTGTCAGGAGATTCCAGTGGGTGGGACAGAGTAAAAGAGAAGTCGGGAAAAGAGAGAGAATAATCACTGCTCTCTCCCTGCTTCAAGGCTGCTTCTTCAATTTCATCTGTTAAATGTTTAAGTGCTCATCCCACGTCAGGAAGTATCAGACCTTACATGGTTACGGAATTACATAATCATGGTCAGAATTTACATAACCACAAGTAACTAATGAAGAAAAGCAGTAAGGCATGTGTGGAAGGAGTAAGTAGAAAGAGTGTGACTATTTCAGTTGTTGGGGGACTAGGCGGGGGATAAAATGCCAATAGTTACAAGAGTTTGCATTTGCTAGGCTCTGTGTGCTAGGCAGGACCCTAAGCATTTAGATGTAAGTAATGAGTAGAGTCCACAAATGATGCTGTGGTTTGTGTGTCCTTCCCAAACTCATCTACTGAAACCCTGGGATTTGGAGAGGCATTTTTATACTTTTTGAAAATTTATTTGCATTTATGCACATGTGTGTGAAGGAGGTGATAAAACCAACTAACCACGCACTGCCCTGATTAAATATGACTTGTTCCTAGGATGGTGTTCAAGGTAAGATCCGCATTGGAAACAGCAGCAGCAGGAAACAGAGGCAGTCGATCTCTCCAACATAAGTGGCCATCCTCCAATCAGCCAACACCTCTTCAGAGCTTCCACAATGCTTTCTACCTATAGAGATGGAGACTGGACTCTCCTTAGAGGCCGGGCCAGGCTGTGCTCTGCCTACGATGTTAATAATCTCCTTATCTCTGCCATCCTCAATGCCCTCCTCAAAGCACACACCTGAGACCTTGCAATTTATCCCTCAAGGTTTTACATTTTTCTTTCTATACCATTAAAATGATTACAAATTACAAAAAAAAGGTATTGCTACTTGATCTTTGTTAGGTATCGGAGAGTACTTATGTGCAGAAATGACCATCATGCCTTAGCTCAGGCTGGACTAGAGAAGGATTTCTGGCTGTCAGATAAAAGCCAGAGTTCCTTAGGAACTTAGGAGATGGGTTCCCACCCATCAAAAGGGACATATGGCTCTCCATTGACAGGTACCTGTGGCTGGCCTCCAGGCTCCCTCAGTCCCTATCCACAAGTACTTGTTATACATCTCAAGGCCGCCACACTAGGCTCCTGGTTTTCGGCTAGCCACCAGTCTGTTCCAGATCCCTTTATAATAGCACCCACCCCCATTCTCTCCTAGTCTCTTTTTCATGATTCTGCCTCTTGCTACTCCAAATGGCCCTGGCCATGTCCAGTTTGCTTTTTTCCCTCTTGGCTCTGGACTCTTCCAGGTGCTTCTGGATGTTTTCTTACCCATAATAAAAACCATCCCCCTAACTGTGGAGCAGCCATCACAGTGGTTCCCTTATTGCACCCCTCGTGTACAGTCTTATTCTCTCACCACCTAAAAAGTTGGGAAGCTGGTGTTACCCGTGTTTGACCGCTAGATGGCTAGGAAGGCAAGATCCAGTGACCTTTACTGCCCCTCCTTCCTCTGTTTAGGCCGGGCTACTTGCTTACAGTCAGACAAGATGCTAGGGGCTGACAGAAACTATCCAAGTTTTGTTCATGCCCCTTATGTGGTATCAGTAGAAGAAGTGTTTGTTTAAAATCATACGAGGCAGAAAAAAGAGGAGGCAGGCTAGGGCAGGCAGACTTTTTGAAACTCGTCTGAATGTCAATCTGGAGGGAAGAGCAGAAAGCAAGGAATAGGAAAGCAATTGCAGAAACCCCCTACCCGCCACTGCAGAGCCACGTTGCATAATTGGTCTCCCCTGGAAGCCTAGAGCCCTCCCAGGCACTGGAGGCCTCTCCACTTGCCAGCCAGGGGGATGGTGGCTCTTGATTGTTTTGTTTTGGATTTCATTTTTAAATCATTAAGTAATTAATATCTCTAGGCTACTATTCAAACAGTTAGGACATGGGTAGGAGAAGCAGAAGCCACCTTCTGTAGCATTCTTGGTATCCATATAAGAAACCACTCTTCAAAGGCTTTTGTTTATCTTCCAAACTTCTCTAGACAGTCTCTACCTCTATAAAATTGCACAGAGAACCTTTAAACACACTGAGGCCAGACCTTTTATTTAGCTTAGTGTAACTTGAACATCTTTGCGTATCAGGGCACCATGCTTCTCCCCTGCCCCATACTACTTGAAGGACACTTAGTATTCCAATATGTGAATATACTCTGCCATTGCGGCAACTAAAATTCCCCTCCCCCTTTTTAACCACAGCAATGCTGCAATAAACATGTTCATCCATGGTTCTCTGGACAGTTTTATTAGTGTATCCAGGTCGGTATCACTCTTCAAAAGGAAACTTACACTATAGACATCTGCCTTTACAACAGGATGGAGAGAGGACTCCTTAAAGTGAGTGCTGGACAAGCATTAAGGCCTGAGTTTGAGACCCCGGAACCCACATTTTAAAAACCAGATGAAGTCTGTAATCTCAGCACTGGATAAGCAGAGCTAGGGCTTCCAGGTCAGTTAACCTTGCCAAGTCAGTGAGCTAACAGGTTCAGTAAGGCCTTGTCTCAAAAAATATGCAGCCAAGAAGGGCACCTGACACTGGCCTTTAGCCTCTACATGTATGTACATGCGTGTGAGCATACACACACATGCACACGCACACGCGCACACACACGTGCACACACAAATTTTATGGATCCTGCCACAATGCCCTCTCAAAAGAATGCACTGACTCACCTGTATAGGAGAGCACATTTTCTCACACACTGGAGGGTGTGGAGAGAACTGTTTAAGAGGACAATCATGGTAGACACTCAAGAGCAACCATTTCAAAGCCACCTGTATGGCCAGGCCAGGGAGGTGGGCAACAGATCCAAAAAACTCAGGGCAACTTTTCAAATCAACCTGCTTTTCTATTGCTACTCCACCCCTTCCCACTTCATCTCCTTTCCAGAATGTTCTAGGCAGTACCTCTTCACACAAGTACCTGCAGTCACTTGGGAGGGGCTACGTAGGAGGATCACAGCACTCTACTGGAAAAGATGAAAAACTTTGCCTCAGAGCCTTCCAAGCTAAGGTTAAACAATACATGCTCAGGAAGGAGAATGTTTAGTACCTGACCAGAGGCTGTAAAGTGTACCAGGTACCTCCCATGTGGAGAAGTGCATCCAAGCAATCCTAGAACAGAGTGTGAGATGCAACTTACATCAAAACTGTCCTTGTATCCCATACTTGTGTATGTGTACAGTACACATGATGTGGAGCTTACATGGATGGTCCCAGCATGTGCAAATGCTGGCCTCCTGTGCTGGCAGGAAAAGCACTCAACAGGAGAGGTAAGGTACCCAGTTTATACCAACAGAAACAGGCCAATCAGTGCTTCCTGCAACTACTACTCATGGCCATTAACCAGGGCCCTGGGTTGTCCTCAGACTCTGTTACCTACTCATCCAAAAGTAAAAGTAAGTCTATTTCCTTGTAATGTCTGTCCTTGAAACATGACCCAATGTACAGGCTGCCCACATAGCGTGCCTTCTGCCTTGGTGCCCATATGTTCTGGATCTCCCTCACCTCCTTTGATATTCTACCTAATGCTTTGAATCCAGGTCTCTCCCCCTCAATCTCAGCTAGCAAATAAAATGAGTCAGCACAGGCAGATGCCCTTCAAGGTCAATAGGGAAGAGAGTAGCCAGAGAGTGGGCCGCTTAGTTGCTGGAGGTGAGAGGAGTGAAATGAGCAATCCCATGCACGACCAGATCTTACCACTTCTTAAGAGAATCAAAACAGAACCATCCTTGTGACTATGTTCCTGCCTGGCTCTGAGTCCCTCAGTGCCCATCCTGACTCACACCCCACATTCCATAGCCATCGTCATATCCTGCAGCTGCTGCACAAATGTCCCTCATCTGTACATCCTCTTCCTTCGGGTTAAGCAGATCGAACACAAGGTGTTGTGTTTTATAAAAAAGAAAGAACCAGGATATGTTTGTTGAGGCGCAGTATGGCGAGGTGGGAGGGGGTCTCTGCAGGTCCATGCTGAGGCATTCCTTTCCCCTGAGGTACCAGCCATATGATGGATATAGTATGAAATAGAGTTTATTTAGGGCATGGGGAGGGGAGTTGAGGAGGGAGTAGAGAGAGAGAAAGCCAGAGAGAGAAAGAGAGAGAGAGAGAGAGAGAGAGAGAGAGAGAGAGAGAGGCAAGCCAGAAACACATGGAAAGAGAGGGGAGAAGGAGAAAGGGAGAGGGGGCAGAGAGAGTAAGAGAGTGAGGAGGGACAAACAGCTCCTTTTATAGTAAGACAGGCATACCTGGCTGTTGCCAGGTAACTGTGGGGCAGAACCTAGAAGGAATGCTATCACAGATGCTGGCTAAATTATTTTTTCATATGTATGTCAATCAGAATGCATTATTTGTCATTTATATAAAATTCGAAGTTAAGGTAACACCTAGTATTTTTATTTGCTACATCAGCGAACCCTACCCTCCGATCTGTCTTTCTGAGGACCTGCTGCTTGCTAAGGGGTGACAACTGCAAGTAAGAAGGGATCTGTGGGTGCAGGCGCTGAGGGTCTCCATCAGCATTGGTTCAGACTGAGCATGATGAGAGGAACAGACTGCAGCCAGGCTTCTCTACATGCTGTGTTACAGGAGACGTGAGAGGCAAGTTTGCAATGGGAAGTGACACCACTGAGCAACATGTTAAATAGTGGGTATGGAGTACAAGAAATCCCGGGCTCCTTTGAAACACCATAAGTGAAGTGCAATCTCCTGGGGCCTTCCAGGAGGAAATTCCAACCACTGCTGATGGCTCTGTTTCCAGTCTGCCTATTACACTCACATTTCAACAAAGCAGACCAGGAAAAGCTTTAACCCCAGGGGGACAAGAGGAATGTGGGCAAGCTACAGGTATGTGCGAGCAATTTGGGAGAGGACTAGCTCACCAGTTAAGCTGGACTGGCTGGCAGGCAAGGCTCAGGGATCTGCCTGTTTCCCCGAACCACCGGTGTGCAGCTACTTCTAAACAGGAGACTAGGATCTCAATTCAGAGCCTCATGCTTCCATGAGGTAAAAGTCTCCCCCCGTAAATCTCACACTCTAGAAAAACACTTATTATTGTTATTGCCTTAAATTATATGCATATGTTTGTTTCTTTGTGTGAGTTTGTGCATATGAGCGCAGGGGCCTGTGGGGTCTGAAAGAGGACCTTGGACCCCCTGGAACTGGAGTTACAGGCCGTTGTGAACGACCCAACATGGGTGTTGGGAATCACAGTCAGAGCCTCTATGAGAATGATCCGAACTCTTAACTGCTATGCTATCTCACCAGCCCTAAGTCCCAATCTCATGTTTGGCAGGGACTGATGTGCACGAAGTTAAATACCCTTGGCAAGCTCACGCTCTGGAGCTCCAGCCTGCACAGCCTCCTACCCAGCACAATTACACCATGTGGCTCTCTGGGTGAGAGTCCATCAGAGAGCAAGGAACATTAGCCATTCCCACGGCTTCAGGGCAACAGCAACTTGTTTAAAATATTTCAAGCAGACCAGCAGGAGGGGGAGGAAGGAAGGAGCAGCAGTAGAAGGTAAGGGGTGAGCATGGTGAGAGTGCACTAGATACACCACACCTGAAGCTATCCTGATGAACCAACACTTTCTGATCAATTGCATGAATAAGGTACTTTAAAGCTGTACTTCAGAGAGAAAGCCAGTGAAAAGGGGAAGTGAACTGAGAAGGAAAGAGAAGAAAAAAGAAAACCCAGTTCAGTGTGTGTGTGTGTGTGTGTGTGTGTGTGTGTGATTTCAAAACCATGAGGCTGACAAGAACCTACAAATTGCTGGTTATATATAAGATCCTCTCCTTCACTTGAAGTTAGAGGTAAAATATAGATACAGATGTTCAGAAGACCTCTGGAGCCCTTACTAACCAAGGTGCCCCACCTCCAGACTGTCCCCCTCTTAGCAAGAGGCCTGATCATCTAGGTCAGTGGAGGAGACAGGCTGTTGCATCCCAGTGACACTCACCTGAACTGGGTAAAATATTGCCTGCAGGGTAGGGAGAGTCTCAGTGAAGAAGTGGTCCCAGACGTCAGCCAGAACCTCAATGCGATTGTCACCTACACACAGGAGAGAAGACAAGAGAAGGAAGGGAACATGTCATTACTCACAGAACAGGACAGCTCCACCTCAAATGTAAAGTCTAGTATACTAGGGAACTTATAGCTTGGAGCTGCTAGGACCTAGGGAGCACAGCCACAGTGCTACAGGGTCTTTCTACCCTCAAACTCGGAAAAGGAAGATAACATGAAAAATGTTATCCATGAGTAGACCCTCTTACCCCATCTTACAGGCTCAGAGACACCAAATAACTAGACCAACAATACACAGCTAAAAGACAAAGCTGGGATCCCTGACCTCACATTCTTTACCTGCTTCTTCCGAAGACTGTTTGCACAGTTATACACTGATAGGTTTGCACAGTTATACACAGCTGTGTCTGTCTGCATAGTTATATACTGCTTGGTTTGCACAGATATACAACGTTGGTATACAACGATCTGTGTGCACAATTACATGATGCTCGGTTTGCACAGTTATACACTTTTCTGTTTGCAGTTACACACTGCTCTATTTGCAGTTGCACACTGCTCTGTCTGCACAGTTGTTATACACTGTTTGCAGTTATATACTCTGGCCTGACTCTGGGCTTGAGCTGTCAGGAGCAGTAAAAAGAAAATCTACAGTGTGACTTTTCCCCACTGTTGCACTGTGGGTGCTGGGAGGCACCTCCTGACTGTGCCTGCTCACCCTGGCACCAGGAAGCCAAAGGCTACCCACAGGCTACAGTACACAGGTCACCTCATGCCACTTAAGGGATGTGAGAAGGAGACAGCCTGGTTGAGGTGGCAGCTGCTTAGTGACCTAGATGTCAGAGCTGATGGGCTACTACAGTCTGCTCATCTTGAGCAGAGAAACTGGGTCAGCCAAGACAAGACACCAAGAGCTGTGTTTGGCAAAACACCATTAGTTCCATGGAACGAATCTTGATAGACTCATTTAGTGTCACCCGTCTATTAATTTAATGGCCAATAAAAGCAATGGCTGAGGAGAGAACACAGAACAAGGGCAAAGCTAGTCTCTAACAGCTGCTAGAAGGTCAGGGGAGATGCAGACTTGTGTAATCCTCTGCTTTCCCTGGCAAAGCACTAATCAAACATTGCTGGAATTGTCCTCCACTAGAACTTGAGAGTCTGGGACAGGTTTGTCCATGTGCAGAGTACCACGCAAGACACATCAACAGATCACTATGAAAAAGCCTTCATGGCGAAAAGTGGCAAGGGCCCAATGTGTAGGCTTTTGCAGATGCCAAGTCTCTCAGGGGCAGGAGGCACAATCTGACCCAAAGAGGTGACATTACAGAGCAAGCCTTTCTAGTTGGTAGGAACACTTTCTGTTTTCTCATAGAGAGAGGACACTTCTACAATATGGGCCACACAGCCAGGAGGATCTGTCTCCTTCTCCTGTGTCTTTATCCTCAGCTAGACCTCCTTCAGTCTTTGGAGTGTGGCTATTCAGGTTTGATCTCCGCCCCTCAGACTCACCACGATTCCTCACAGCAGAGCCTCTGTGTATGATAATTCTTCTGCCCAGACTTTTCTTTCCCACCTCCTTAGCTAACTTGCCTGTTAACCCTCCAAGTTATAGTTCAGACTTTATTCTTACAGGAACCTTCCTCCAATTAACCAAAACCCACCCTGCATACATTAGCAGTCCTAACCTTGGCTACACAGCCCCAACCATTAATACACTCACACACGACTGACATATTTTAATGTATGATGATTTGATTCATATCTGTTCCTATTTCCAGTTTAGCTTCCCTAATACCTACAAAGGACCTGGCATTCAATTTCAGCGACACAGAATCATCTTCAATATAAGCAACATTCATTCACTCATGGGATGAGGAAGGGACATTTGGTTTCCTAAATCTAAAATAAACCCCAAAGAGAGGTAAAGGCTGTTCTGGCTGCTTTGTTAATAGCCCTTATCTGAAGCTCTCTATGGTGAAGGGAAGGAGCGAGAACCCTGTTGTGTCTGGTTCCATGCTAAGACCGAGGCCTCATGAATGTATAAAGGAGTCCCTCCACCCTGAAGATGGGAGGTACCTTCTGGAAGGCTAGATCTGACTGATGGCTGCAAAGATCAGGGAGGAAAGAAGGCTCCAGAAAGTGTTCTGTGAAAGCAGCAGACACAGACCAAGAAAGGAAGAATGAGGTAAAGGAAACAATCCTGCAAAGTTTTGTAAAGGTAAAGTCAGCTCCCTGCAAAGGTGAAGGAGCTTGAATGGAAGGTTCTAGATGGCTGTCATCAAATCTTCCCTTTGGTGCACCACAGAAGTTAGATTGTCAGCAGCACACAGGATGCTATAAAAAAACATCCTGAGAAGGAAGCTCAGTGCAACTGTAGAAAACACTGAAAACAAGATGGTGGCTCCTGCCCAGTAGCTGCTGTCACAAACAGCTGTGCTGTCACAAACAGCTGAAGACTGTAACAAAGCCAAGTGGGAGCAGCCATGGCACCGGGGCAACTTCACAAGCAATGGCACAGGGCATCCTGGTTATTCCCAAACTTTAGTTTTAGTGACATGAGAACCCCTTCAACCAAACAAAACCTTTCTTGAAGTTCTAATGCATGGAACCAAAGAGTAGGATTACTCTGTTTGAGGACGAAGACACTTCTTAAATGTCCTCCTAAGTCTGTTCAGTGTGCAGAAAGGGCTCCAACACCACAAACCTGAGACTAGGAAGCCTCACGGAAATGCCTGCACTGCGTCACTGGGTTCCTGGCCATGCTTTGGGTTTATAGGCACAAAATCTTGGATGATCTTCAGCCATCCCATTGAATCTCCATCTGTGGGTTTCCATCTCTGCTTGAGGGTCACTTGTATCCACACATCCACCTTCCTGATTCAAGGACATCTCAATCTTACTCAGCGTTTGTTTCTTAGAGCTGGTTTTACACATTTCCAGGAGCTTCAATAACTCCCCAGAACTGACATACAAAATATACAGGCTAACACACAAGTGGTATAGCCAGGGACAAATGCTTTTTGGCTCTCCCTTGACTGGAGGGCCACCTTCCAATACCTGTGTACTAATGTGATTCCCAGATACAAAGAACCACTAACTTCCTTGTCAAAATAAGTCATCACTGATGGGTGAATGGATGAAGAAAACATCTAGCTATATACTGGAGTAAATGGCCTCAATAAAAAAATCTTCTGACATGTGACAACACACATGGACTGAGGGGTCATTGTCCAATGAAAGAAGACACTTAACAAAAACACAATTACTGTATAATCCCTGTTAGTCAAAACCCTGGAAGCAAGGTGTGAACGGTGGTTGTGAGGGCACGAGTGTGCCATGGTGAGTTTCCAGGTTCAGGGTGAAGAACTGGAGGCCACGACAGAGATGACAAAAGTCAGAGCTGTAAACCATGAGGTGGTGACAGGCAGACACTGCACATCATGTGTTTTATCACAACTTCAAATGAGATATTTATCTTTATTTGTGTGTGTGTGAGTGTGCATTTGTACCACATGCATACATGTATGCAGGTGCCCAAGAGAGCTTAGAAGAGGCAGCCAGATCCCCTAGTGCTGGAATTACAGGCAACAGTGAACAGCCTCTTGATATGGATACTAGGAACTGAACCTAGGTCCTCCACAAGAGCAGCAAACCTTCTTACTTGACAAACCATATCTCCAGCCCCAATGTCAAAGAATTCAAAGCCTTGATTTAATGGGTATTTACAGACTTAGAGAAACAAGAATTATAATCTATATGTGGTCCAGAGGAAAAAGTAAGTGTGTGTGTGTGTGTGTGTGTGTGTGTGTGTGTGTGTGTGTGTTCATTTCTACCACTGGTTATTTCCACAAGTTTTGGGGGGACATTTACTTTGAGTCAAGCACCAGAACTTTCCAGCATCTATCTCATCATCTATCTAGGTGCCACATTACTGGGCATGGTGTCTTGCTCAGGAAATAGGGTAAACTGTCTTTCACTGGACACAATGCCCTCCAAGGTTTTGAAGTCATATATCCCAGTATATGGCTAGATATAGCCCTATGAAGTCTGTGTCTGGACATCATTCTGGCCTATCTTGAGGATATTTGGCTAAAGCACAAAGAAAATGTAGGCCACCTGTGTGCAGAGTATGTCGTCATAGGTGCCTTTTACTCGCTGCAAGCCCTCACCCAATTTCATCCCTTAAAAATGAGGGTCTCTGAGCTGGGGACGTAGCTCAGTTGATAAAGCACTTGATTAGCATGCACAAACTCCTGGAGTTTAATCTCTAACAGTATAAACCAAACATCATGGTACATGCTGTAATCCCAGAACTTGGGAGGTGGAGGCAGGAGGATCAATCAGAAGTTCTAGGTCATCTTCTGCTGTGTAGTAAATCTGAGGCCATCCCAGGATACAAGAGCAGAGCAAGAGAGATGGAGAGACAAAGAGAGATAAAGAGAGAAAGACAGAGAGAGGGAGACAGAGAGACAGAGACAGAGATTGGGAGTGAGAAATGTGCCAAGATCCACTCGAGAACTAGATAACAAGCTAAGCCAAGTCCCTAGAAACCTCAGTGGACCTGAAAGGGTGGTCCACTCTTTCTTTCCTTTGAGACTACCACCTGACCTTTCTTTCTAGTCAATTTCTTTCTATCCAGTCACTTGGATTCTAAAACCACAGACAGACCAAGAAATTTTCTTTGTCAGATCACATCACATGGAGGGAGAGCCTGTTTGTCCTATTGGTCCCCAAATTGGGAGCACCTCTGTGTAGTATGATCCCAAGAAATATTGTAAGGGTGGATGGAAAACAGCCTGGAACAGAACAGATGGACCAGAAGCATCTGAGATAGAGCAACTGCCCCTATCCCTTCAAAGGGCACCACCAGGATGCATCATGGAACCCCCTTACCTGGGTCTCCACTAAATCACCCCATCCCAGCCCTTTTTTGCAAAGGCAGTCTGTGTTGTGCTGACAAGGACAGCTGGTTCAAACCACTGAAGGCATCAAGAGGCAGGGGTGACTCACTCACTGGAAGTCTGCTGCTTTTGGACAGATGTGGCTCAACCCTGCAAACATCAGAGGCTGAGTCAGAACCCCACGCACCAGCACCTCCTCGTACTTGCCTTCACACAGCTTGATCTTCTCCTCCACAAAGGACAGTCCTTTTGCAAGAAGCTGGTTCTGCCAAGAGAGAACAAAGAGCACAAGAGCTGGGTGACTCTGATCCAGAAGACTGGACTGTAAGCAAGCTATACTACAGGGCATTTTTCCAACTCTTCCAGTTCCCACCAGTAGTGGGATTTTTGAGGCTCCTTGCACTAGTCAGCTTTCTAAGTTTAAGAAGCCCTTTGTCCTCCTAGAAGAACAAGAACCTCAGAGGAAGACTGTGAGACATCACATAGCCCAAGGGTAGTAAGCCAAAAAGCCAAATTCAGTCACCACCCCACTCACCTCTCAAACTAAGAGATACAGAAGGGACCTAGTCCAATTCACTGTTGATCCCAAATTCCTTGAGGCTCTTGATAACTTAAACCCATATGGAGAACCTAGACAAATGGGAAACTAAACAGAGCTAGGGTTTGAGGGTTTGGGTTTTTTTTCTTTTCTTCTTCTTCTTTTTCTTTTTAAGAATAAATTTGGAGCCAAATGTGGTGGTACAAGCCCAGAACTCTAGAGGCAGAGCCAGGTGGATCTACATAAGTTCAAGGCTAGCCTGTTCTACATAGTGAGTTTCAGAACAGCCATGGCTACAAAGAAAGACCTTCGTCCCAAAACAAACAAACAAACAAACAAACAAACAAACAAATTCAGGCATCTGGGAAGGTGGCTCAGTGACTCTGGTCTTCCAGCACTCACATCAGGTGGCTCACAATCACCTGTATCTCTAGCCCCAGTAGGGTCCAACTCTTTCTGCTCTTTTGTTGAGCATGTATCTCTACACACACACACACACACACACACACACACACACACACATAATTAAAAAGTAAAAAATTTAAAAAGAATAAATCTATGGTTCCTCATAGTTGATACAACAGAAACAGACCAAATGCAAACTTTTAGGCAGCCTTGAATATGTATCCATCAACAGAGTATGCATGACAGAGTTGTAGAGGGCTATCCACAACAATTTGAATGCTTCATCACTTACCAATGGGTGCCGGCTCATAGGCGGTAAGACTGTTCTTCCTGGTTCCAGAAGCTAAGTTCTTTCTACTCTACTCTGAAGCTTCTCACCAAGACTTCTCACCAAGCTTCTCATCTTGTATGTGTATCCCTAACACACAAACCCACCCCTATGTGAGCCACAGAAACTCTGAGATCACTGACGTCCTGGTACCTCTCTGGGCCTCTCTCATTAGGTTACCAAAGACCTGTGCTCCCTCGTAGGGAAGATAGAGAGCAGAGGCGATATACAAACTAAAAAGCCAATGTTCTCCTCACCTCCTTTATAAAACCCAAAGCTCCCAATACAGCTGTCTCCGTTAGGGTTTCTACTGCTGTGATGAAGCGCCATGACCAAAGCAACCCCGGAGGAAAAAGATATATTTGGCTAACATAATCCTGAGTTACAGTCCATTGTAGGAAATCAACACAGGAACTCAAGCAGGGCAGGAACATGGAGGCAGGAAAAGATGCAGAGAGGCCATGGAACAGTGTTGTTTATTAGCTGCCCCTCGTGGCTTGCTCACTCTGCTTTCTTATAGCACCCAGGACCACCAGCCCAGGGATGGCACCACCCATATCAACGGGCCCTCTGATTAAGAACAGTACCTGGCTTGCCTGCAGCCCATTCTTCTGGGGGCATTTTCTCGACTGAAGTTCTCAGCTCTGAGATGACTCTAGCCTGTGTCAAGCTGACACAAAAAGTAGTCAGCGCAACATTGATGACAGCAGTGTATGCAGTTGAGTGGAAAAAGAATGGGTCCCACAGTGGCTCAGGTCCTGCTCACCTACTTTACAGACCACGTCTCACTATGTAGCCCAGGCTAGTCTCAAACTTGTAACCTTCCTTCCTCTGCCTCCTAAGTACTAGAGGGGTGCCTCCAGCCCACTCCTTGCTTTCGCTAGCTTTCTTCATTTTTCACTAGCTGTACTGTTTTATTATGTTTTCAATCAATTGGTTTTAATCTAAGAATATTTATGTTTACTGTTTGCAGTCACGTGTCTGTGTCTGTCTCAGTAGAAATATGAACACACAAGTACAGTTCTCACAAAGCCCAGAGGCATCAGATCCCCTGGAGCTGGAGTTACAAGCAGCTGTGCGTCAACCAGTGTGGGTGGTGGGAACTGAACCTGGGTCTTCTGCAGGAGCAGTACATCCTCCTGATTGCTGTGCCATCTCTCCAGCTCCACATTAAAAATGTTAACGGACATATAACATAGTTGCTCATTTTGTAACATTTCCATGTATGTGTGCAATGTGTAGTGACGAGATCACAGTAACTGGCATACCTCAGATATTTAACATTTCTTTGTACTAGGAACATTTAAATTATCATTATCACGATACCACTGGCATATCATTAAGTTCTTACAAAAGCTAATGATTACAGGCATATACCTCCATACATCCTTAGTAACCAGTGATGTCAGTGGCAAGAGCTTAACATCTTCCCAGGAGTGAGAAGTAAAAAAGCGTCAGTGACAACAGGACTTTAACGACATACTGGGGGCTTCTGGGGGCATGTGCGTTTGTGTGCATGTGTCTACATACAGTGTGCTTGCCTCTATGAGTGCATGATGTCAGAGTAGCCTCTTCTTTACATAATCTCTGGAGACAGGGTCTCTCACTGAACCTAAAGATCACTATTTCAACAAGACAATTTAGTCAACAAGCCCCCAGCATCCTCCTGCCTCTGTCTTCCCAGCACTGGGATTATAAGTACATGCAACCAGGCCTGGCTGTTTCATGGGTGTTGGGAATCCAATCTCAGGTCCTCATGCTTGCAGGACAAACACATTGCCTACTGAGCCGTCTCTCCTACCTCTGTACCAAGAGAGTTATCAAAAGCACTAGTACACTTCTGTGACAGGCACACATGATCCAGATTCTAACGTCCCACTGGGATTCAGATATGAAACTGGCCACTGTTTAATTTCAAGATGGCAGATGGAACTCAAATCAGAGTCAGAATAACACCGTACTGAAGCATGCCAATTTTGTTGAAGGAGGAAAAAAATTACTATGAACTGTACAGAGAATGACAACACAGCCCCAACCTATTCTCCAGGTCTGGCCCAGCAATTGCATCCTGCCTCCGGGTCAGAAAGCAAGAACACAGTCCAATGTCAGCTGATCTAGAACTCCTGGCAGCCAAAACAGATGACAAAGATTGCTCAGATGAGGAAAAAGAAAAGTAGTCATGCCAAATCCCACTGTGAGCACAAATCCCACTGTGACCTTAAAGCAGTGATTTCCAACCTTCCTAATGCTATGACCCTCATGTCATACATGTTAATACAGTTCCCCATGCCCTGGTGTCTCCCAACCATGCACTTCAATTATTTCATTGCTACTTCATAACTATAATTTTGCTACTTTTATGAATCCTAATGCAAATATCTGATGTGCAGGATAGCTGATATGGGACCCCCCAGAAGCACCTACAGGTGAGAACCACTGCTTTAGAGTATCTGCCCCAGCACTTCCTTTGAGCCAGATGAGGTTCTCAGAAAGGTCAGCTCTGCACTGCTAAAGACTCCTGAGTGTCTGTTGTCAACACTAGTATCCCGCCCTTCTCCCAAAACAAATCTGCAAGCTCTCTTTGATCACATTTCCAAGGCACATCTCCCAGGAAGGGTTCATATCATCTTGTCCCATCACCCTAATTATGTACACTAAGGGGGCAGTGGTAAACTAGGGTGCTAAAAGAAATTAAGTAAACAAAACCAAAAATCACTCCAGGTTCTAATATGAATAAATAAATACTTCCAGGGCTAGGGACTTACCTCAATAGGTACACATACTCACCAGGCAGGCAGGAGGACCTAAGTTCAAATCTCCAGCATCCATGTGGCAGGACTGACGTAGTAAGCATGTATAACTCCAGCACTGTAAGAGGGTTGGAGCAGTAGGCTCTCCCTGGGGTTTGCAAATGTACCAGCCCAGCTCCAGGTTTAGTGAGACATTCAGCCACAAGGGATTAAGGTGGAAACCGAGAGACAGGACATCTGACATCCTGCCTCTGGCCTCCACATGCACATAGACACAGAGACACATACGTCCATAAATACTCAGATATACACACACACACTCACACACATACACACACTCACACTCACACATGCATGCACAAACAATACTGAGTATGTCCATTAGGCATTTAGATCCTTGAGGACAGGGACCACTTTTTACTTTAGTATCCGACTCCAGCAGGATTCTGAGTAAAGCTGGTGCTTTGCAAATCTTTGTTAAACTTAAAATCAGCTGCCTATTTTGGTGACAAGAATTGTTTTGTATTTTTAAGGAGTCAAGATAAGAATCAGAATGTTTTTAAGGGGATGGAGGGGGTGACATAGGGTCCCTAAATCTGTTCCCACTTCCTTCATTTGGTAAAAATCAGAAGGAATAAATTCCAAGAGATGGCCCAGAGCCTCCCTCCTAACCCTTGGTCCTCTCCCGTCAAGGAGATATTAGAAGGAAAAATATGTGTTTCAAAGGAAAGGGAGTTATTTCTGTCTTAGGAGGGGAAATGACACAGAAAACATTCTTTCTAAGGCTCTCATGATACATAGCACAGAAATTCTGTAGCTTAGATCAAAATAAACAAAACAGTGGGGCCTGAAGGAGCCGGCTGGATTATATAGTCCTTCTCTCCACTCGGAGCCTGTGGTCACCAGCGTCTGCTCACACACAGATTTGCTGATATTTAAGGGGCTCCATTTTCCAAGAAGCTAAAACTCCTTGAAAAGCATGCCACAAATGCTTTGATCTTCCAGTAACTGAGGTTAGGGTAGAGCTTCCTACCCCAGATTCCAATCCACAGGAATGCAGCTCAGATTCCACTAGGAATCCTTCCTTCAGCGCCGCCGGCAGAGCCCTCCAGGATTCTCAGGGGCACCTCAGCACCTAGCTTCCCTTTGCTTGACCCACCTTTCAGTCACACCTCCCCCGCCCCCAACTAGACCACAGCAGGAATCTTTGCTCAGCTGTCAGTCCTGCTTCTGTCCCCACCCCTCGCCTAGACCACCACAGGTCAAGAAGGAGTCTTCCCTCCAGAGAATCTGCAGCCATGCAAGTGCCTGCCCTCCTGAATCTCTTAGGCTCTAGCATTTGAAGGGTCCTGCAGTTAGAATTCAATGTTCTGCAGTTACTGACCCCCCCGCCCCGTGTGTGTGTGTGTGTGTGTGTGTGTGTGTGTGTGTGTGTGTGTGTGTTTTAAGGAAGGTATGATCAGATATACTATAACATAAAACACAGGGAGTTTGGAGCCACTACCTTCCAGGAGGAAGCTGCACACTTCATGTCTAGGTGTTGGGTTACACCCACACCCTGACCTATTACTACCACCCTACCCTGAGGTAGTAATGGATGGTGTCAGTGGAGGTCTAGGTATGATGCATGGAGGTCAAGGCTGGACACATGCCTACTAATTCTTGAACAGAAACATGGTGGTAGCCATCCCCAGCCAGGTCTGGCAGGGCTGTGACATACTTGCTAATAATTAGGTGGGTCTTGTCCTTCCCCTATCCTGTGATCTCCGTGTCACAGTGTGGAGATTGCAAACAGCTCTTAGGGGTTTCTGTGTCACAGTGTAGAGATTGCAAACACCTCTTAGGGCTTATCTGACTTGTGTATGTAGCAGTGGCAGACCCGTGGGAAGGAGATAGAAGTCCACAACCCAATACAGCCACATTTTCACTTATCAGGGAGCTTGCAGATTGTGAAGATCACACCACTGCCATCCACTTCACCCAGGAAGACGCCAATTTGCCATCTACGGGACTTAGGCTTGCTCAAAGGTTCTGAGAGACAGAAACCCAAGGAAGAGAAAGAAAGGAAGGAAGAAGGAACTGAGGGAGAGAAGAAGAAAGCAAAGGGGGTTGGGAATGAAAGAGAGAGGTAAGCTTTAGCTCAGGTATTCCTTACTATTTTTCTAAGCATCTGCTCTTTCTGAATCTCACCTCAGAGAATTCTCATCCCTGCCAAGTGCCTGGATCCGAAAAGTTCTGACAGGCATTTGCTAAGTGACAGTGACAACAGAGTTGGAGACTCTGCTTTTCTCATGACCCCTTCTAGCCCAGTGGCTCTTCCTACCACCTCCCCAGCCAGCCTCAAATCACAGACCACCAGTTTATTAAATAGTAGCTCCTTAGGAAGTGAGTGGGGACTTGGCAATGGGCCGGTTGTTACTTAACACATCCTTCTGGCACACCATCAGTGAATGTGGCCATGGACAAAACAGCGCATTAATGAAGTGGCGGAATGATCCAGAAGTGGAAAGAGCTGACATTTCCTCCCAAGACGCAGAGAAATGGGCTGCAAACAGAAAAATGAAGCTTGGGAAAACTTCCGACAAGGATGCTCAGAGGAAAGGCTCCCAGGCCATGAGCCATTGATCAGGGGGAAAAGATCAGCTTACTCTGCGCAGCATGGGGCAGGATGGAGGTGCTGAGGTGAGCAGAGAAGATAGGTGTGTGTGGGGGGGGTACAGCTTGCCAACCATTATCAAGCAGAGTACCTCCCAACAGAGTCAGAGGGACCCAGGAAAAAAAGTAATCAAGAAAGCTGGGGGGGGGTGGGGGGGTAATGCCAGTCCTTGCTTCCCAGGAGAAAGAACTCTATGCCAAATAGATTACAGGCATGCACCACCATTCCTGACTTCTAGGCTGTTAGGAATTGAACACACCTCCTCATGGATGCTTACCCAGCCCTCTGCCAACCGAGCTGCACATGCAGCCTTCATTATACGTCTCAGAGAGGGCAGAGAGGGCTTTCCATACGTACTTTTTTTTTTTTTTTTTTTTTTTTTTTTTTTTGGTTTTTTCGAGACAAGCTTTCTCTGTGTAGTCCTGGCTGTCCTGGACTCACTCTGTAGACCAGGCTGGCCTCGAACTCAGAAAGCCTCCCAAGTGCTGGGCGGCTTTCCGTAATAAACATAAATCTGCAACAACCTTTACTCCTCATGACCACTGGACTGCTGACCATGATTTACTGTGCTCTGCGTGTACAGCACTGCTGGCAGGTTGCTGTGCTTCCACTTCACCTCCTCACTAACCCTGGCTCATAGCAGGCCCTATCTGGTCTATACTAAATCCTTCAATTTCATGCATAGCAGGCTCCTAAAACATATTCTCACACAGAACAGCAGGCCTACATGCCAAAGAAATCCCCCTCTCATGGAGCTAAAAAGGGTTTTGTATCTATGCATTCTTCTTCCTCGCAAATCCAATGAAGCTAACTATTGGTTCTCATCTTTACCTAAAACCTATTAAGGCTTGAAGGTATCAATTTCAAGATTCATTTTTCCACTTATTTCATAGAGTATGAGAAAAGCATTATAAAATACTCAAATAATTGCACAAAATGCATGTAACCACTTGGGAGACTGGGGGCAAGAAAGCTTCAGCAATCTCTGGCTGGCTGGATACTCTCTGTACCTCTACCTCTGTAGCTCTACCTCTGAAGAGGTCAGAGTGGCCACCAGGAACTTCTAGGCCACTCCTTGTACACAGGCTTCACCTTGCCTTTGTCCTGAATACCATTCAAACCTCAATCCTAGTGACCTTCTCACCTAAAAAAACAAACAAACAAAAAAAACAAAAAACAAAAAAAAAACCATAATCCTCACCCATCCTCCCTGTCAGGCTCCTTTGTGCACTGGCCCCACTTTGAACCTACAGAGTATGCATGGAATTTCCCTTCTTCCCAGCTGGTCACCTCACAATCTCCATTTCCTTCTGGGGAATACTGCTCACTACAGAAGTCTTCTGAGATGGATCAAAAATGGAAATCGTATCTTTTCTCCCCCATCTGTTTTGGATTTGAAAATCCCAAGAGATATTCTCCTCACCCTGTCCCATCTTCATAATTGTTTATCTTACTCATTTATATTTATTTATTCTGGGTCTGATCGGAAGACTCTGCCATCCACTCCCGTTGTCAGTCTTGCTACTGATGTGCTGCTGGTGTAGGGTCCCTTAAATTCCTGCACTGTTTTACAGCTTTAAACTCCATTCTGTCTGGGACTTCTCACCATGGGTCTCCTCTCCCAGATACTGCCAAGTACACAGTCCCGAGCACTATGATGACCAGTCTCTCCTGGGGCTCTTGCTGCAATCAGATCAACAAATTATGAACATACCTACATGTTCACATACATGTATACGCCAACACTCACATGTGCATGTATGTATGTGCATGTGCACACACACAGACACACACACACAGACACACACACACACACACACACACACACACACACCCCAAACGCAGCCAGGCATCCATGACCTATTGGCAACTGCTCTGTCCATGTTTTCCTCTTCCCTAACATTCCTCTCGCTCAGAGTCTTTGACTTTAGTTTCTGTATGAAGCAATCTCTAGTTCCACCAAAAGAAATGGAACCTTCTGAGCTTGGGGCAAGACTTTTAGCAAACAGTGCAACCCACAGATGCAGAACTGAGAAACGGAGGTATTCCACACCCTGCCCCCACCCCATACTTTGAACCACAGATATACCTTACTAAGGAATCCAAAAATGCAGATCACTTTATACTATCCATTTTCAAGCCCGACAGAGAACCAATTATCCCTCCAGGCAGTCACTGGGATAGAGTTCGACTCTGAAACCTCAATTTTCTTCTCAGACACAATTCAAAACAGACCGGGGGGGGGGGGGGGGGGGCAGGGAGCGGGAGGAGGAAGGGAGAAGGGAATCAATACTGGAAATGTCAGAGATTTTTCTGGCCAGTGTCTCTTGGAAATCTATTCAGGTTCTTGCAGCCCAAACAGACTGTCTTCTCTGTGTGCAGACCAGAGATAAGCCACATTTTTTTTTTTACCTGCTGCCTCTGCCCTCACCCCAGGTCATTTTCATTATTCTTCACTGTGGATGTTCTTTCTTTAAAATTGTAAAATAAAAATGCTCACTTGCTCTAAAGCAGAGACCCATACAGGAAGAGCTTTGTCTATTACTCTGCAAGTGGCAAGTTCTCACTTTGAGAGAAGGGTCCCAAGAAGGGGCAAACCTGACTTTCAAAAGCACGTGGGGGGGTGGGGGGAAGATCATGTAGACCTCACTCTGAGGAACCCTGCCTGGGCCAGGGAACTTGTTTACACTCTTCTGAAACAACTGAGGTTGAGGGACTTTCCTGATTGTCCTGGGGCTCAGCTTCTTAAGTCTCCCCACACTTTCCTCCAGATTCTTTGTTTGAGCCTCTTGGGGCTTTGCCTCTGGACTGTGGTGAAGCTTCCCTTGTCTCAGTGACTCCTTGCTGTGTGGAGATTCCTTGTGCAGATTTGGAAACCTCAGCGGTACCTAGCCCCAACCTTTCCACATGAATGTCTCCTGAACTACTCTCTCCATGGGGGGCCACAGCCCCCATGTTATTCTTAAAGAGCATTTATTAAGAGCACTGTTATTCTTTAAGAGCATTTTTTTTTCTTTAAGCTGTTTGTCGAAATTGTCACTGCGTGCTAAAAGGAACCAGTAGCAGCACCACTTACCACAAGTGGAAAAATCGCTCAGAAATTAACTAACAGCAAGCCAAATACTGACACAGAACCTTAGCCAGTCAACTATCCCTAGCCATAGATGCCAAGTTCAAGGTTAGCTCCCTCTTCCTTCACTAAGGAAGCTGGCCAGTCCTGGAGAAGACAGCATAGACTTTCTCTGGAATGACTATGGAATAAGGGAAACATTTTCTAAGCCCATCTCTGATGTTATTCATTGCCATGTTTAGGTCCCTAAGTGTCACTTCCGGTATGTATAGTAGACACTCCTTCCTGCCCACCCTAAAAACGTTGACAGAGGCAAACGAAAAGAAAGTAAATGCTTAAAAACATTGGGGGTGGGGTGGGGCTGGAAACAAACACAACTTTAAAAGAAGTGTGTCTAGAAGAGCCTTTTTCCAGTTTAGCACCTTAAATAAGGAAAACCCCACATTTAAAGTTCTGAAAATCATTCCTCACACTACACCCCAAGAAAAAGATTTGATGTTCACCAAGCAGCTTCTCTGGTCAGGTTCCTGGTAGGAAATGGCATGTGGTTATTAGTTTTGAAGTATCTGGCATCTTTGTAAGCAGTATTAGCCACCTCTCAAAACCTCAGGGCTTCCCATGTGCACAAGTCCCAACCAGACACACCCTTCCTACTGGCCTAGGGGTAGCCCCCAAGGCCAAAAGACAACTGGCATTTAAAACTTGACTGAAACCACACAGACTCCATCTCTTTCAAATGTCAAGGCAGAAGGCTCCTTTCTTCAGGACTTATAAAGAAAAAAAGAAAAGAAAAGAAAAGAAAAGAAAACCGTCTTTTTAGTAGCCTGCCTTCAAACCAATCAATACAGACCACAGGGGAGCAGAGTGAGGTAAAGGCTGACCCTTGAGTGAAGGGCAAGTAAGATGATTCACAGTGGGACTCACTATCACATTCTGAGCCTTCAGTCTCCCTCCTCCCTCCCCACACCCCTTAACAGATGCTACTGTCCATGCACCTGACTGAATTCCATTGGGTCTTGATCTGACCAGATTTATGCGCGTGCACACATAAGAGTGCACACACATGCACATAGACATATGTGTATATCACATGTGTATATGAGCTTGCTTTTAGCTGACTGACATCTGTTGTTAGCATTCTCTCTAAACTCCACCCCCAGAGTTACCTGGCAATAGCCAGGTAGGCCTGACCCCACTATAAAAGGGGCTGCTTGCCCCCTCCTCCCTCTCTTGCTTCTTTCTTGTCCTCTTGGGTTCTTCCCTTCTCATGCCCTGAATGAATAAACTCAATTCTATATTATACAGTGTGGCTGGTCCCTGGGGGGGTGGGGGGGGAAGGGATGCCTCAGCATGGGCCTACAGAGACATCCCCTTCCCCCATACCTGACTACACCCCCATAGACCACATCTCCCCTCTCTTTATCTTTTTATAAACTCATCATCTGTCATCCTTTAATAGTGGACATACGATTTTGACATTTCCTGAAACTTGAGCCAAAAAACAAAATGATGTCCTACTTTCTAACTGCAAAAAAATCTCTCCACACAGTTTTAACATTGTGTTCTACTTGGACACAAAACATCACAAAACAAACTGCCACCAAGATCATATGTATTTTTACATTCCTTTCCCATTCGAATTGATGGGGTTGTGCCTCAGCGTAATAAATAAGAACCAGGGTAAATTTAATAAACACTGTCTTATTTTGTGCTAGCAAGTAAGGGCTTTATAAATAAAAATTTATTTAGTCCCTATAGAAACCCTATATGGGTAGGTCCTAAAGGTTAGGTCCTGATTTTGTAGAAGAGGAAGCTGAAAGAGAAGAGAAATGGCAACTTGCTCCTGGCAACACGTTCAGTAAATGGCTATGCTGGGCCCTGAACATGGGTAGCCTGCCGCAAGGTCCATGATCATGACCACCGTATGTTATGTTGCCATATTACATGCTGTTATGTTACATGTTACAGCTAGCATTGAGTTCTCCACCGCTGTGATTTCATGAAGACCACACAACGTGGTAAACTATATTTCTGTCCTCATCTTACACACAAGGAAACTGAGCAGGACAGAAATAAAGCAGCTTGTCCAGACCCACCTAGCAAATGAGTGAGAAGCAGGGGTTGACTTCACGGGAGGGTCACATAGCTGGCTACTCACCATCAACACTCAGCTGCCAAACACCTCTGCTCAGAGGTAAGGAAGCGGCTTATGTCTATGACTTAGAAACTGGCCTTTGCAGAGAAACACACACACACACCTGGGACTTTGAATTTCTTAGCCCCCACAACAATGCGTAGGCAGGAGGGAAGTCTGCCTGTCATGCCAATCCTGTTGTCAACAGAACAGACCGGGAGGCCTAGTGTCAAAAATTAGTCTGTTCAAAGGGCACATAACCCAACTAAAACACCACACATAGGACAGAAGGGATTTAGGGCAGTGGTGGTAGTCAGTGTCCTCTGGTAGAAAGCTATGTCCTCAGTACCACTAAGTGCCTTTTCTCACTTGTGTTCCAGGGCTGGACAGTGCAGCTGTCTGGGGACTGTGTGACATGGAATACACAATCCAGAGTAAGAAGCAGGAAGGAGAAAAGACTGCCTTCTAGAAAGCAGGCCATGTGCCACTCTTCTGTTTTATTCTGGAAACATTTTTTTTTCTCATAGAAGTGCTATGTGTTCTTCTGTAAGTTAATTAAAGATGTATTTTAAAGCTTTGGAGGCACAATTTCTCATATGATAAGGACAGACATATGGAACCCAGAGGAGCAATAATCTTTAACAATATAAATGAGTCCTGAGACTCAAAAGCCTGAGACGGCAAGTGATCTGACTGATCTCCACTAACATCAGGGACCAAGCTGGCATAGCAGCTCCCTGCAGCCCTACCATGTAACTGTAGGCATTGAAGGAGCATTCAGATGTACAGGATTGATACCTCTCCCTGTTCATATGAATAGCATGTATAATGGGCGCTGGGACCTTCCAAGCTTACCTGAAAATAATCAGTAATGAATGATCCAAGTTCACTCTTGAGCAGCCGCCTGGGGAGAGAAAAACACAGAATCGGAGTCAGGCAGCTATTGATGCAATTATAGCTTCTGAAGATCATTTCGAAAGAACGGTGACAAACGCCTCATTATCGACAACAATGTATTTACCAGTAGCACAGGGGCGGAACCTAGGCTGGAGAAGGGAATGCTCTTTCCTAGGTCCTTGTAGAGCCCCCCACCCCTGTGTTACTGCAGTCATAACAGTTATAAGCATTTTTAAGTCTAAAACATGTTTTTCATACATTCCTCATCCAAAGATTTCAAGTGTATGCACGATGGTATAATAGCTACAACTTGCATAGATACAGAAATTATGCCCACCCCCATTTACACATTAATCCAAGGGCCAAGGTTCAAACCTACTAGACCTTCTCTGTAAACTGAACACCTTTTTCAGTAACTCCATGTCTCCTCTCCTCTAAGTCTATCAGAGATGCCCAGACTTGAAATTCACACTGAGGTTATATTGAGATGGTCTCGCCTCATCCTGAATGTACTGGGCCAATCTACAAAAGGGACCACCATGAGGAGAACTGGGTTTCTGGTTACCTAGGCAACACATTTACTGAGCTGCCCAGTATGTTCCCACAAATTGTTCTAGCATCAGCACAGACCAGGGTGAAAAGGACAGACAAGGTCTCTGCTCTCATGGCTCCTACTCTTGGGTGGGCGGTGTGGATATTAATAAATACATTCAGAAGGCAATATCAAAGCATCCTAAGTGCTAAAAATATAAATAAGTAGAGATTTGGTCACAGATTTCTTCCCTCTGTGAAAAATAATGGGCCCATCCCTACTGATCCATCTTGGATTTGATCCAGACAAGGTGAGAAAAAGCTCAAAACAGGAAAAACAGGCTCCTGGGATCCAATGAGTTCTCTAGGGAACAAACTCTCCCTGACTTCAATGTTCTCATCGCCTCTCCCACCTGCTATGGTTATTAAGGAGCAAATGCTCACATTTCTGACGATCTTGCTGGGTATTAACTTCCCCCAAAACATGCTCACACATGTCACTGACGAATAAGCAGGCGGTTACAGCAATATGCCATTATGTGCATGAAACAGGAACAAGAATTTGGGGACAGAAGAAGAGAGAAACACTCAGGTTTGAAATTTCCAGAAAGCTGAAAACACATGAAAAGTACCACCCTTTTCCCACAGCAGAAAATATATTAGCAAACAGACGAAGCATTTTTGAGATTCAACTTAATGGCTTGCAATTTAAAAACCACTCTATCAATTCAGCCCAGGGGTCCTCTGAGTTGTGGACAAGTCTGATGAGAGATGGAAATGTACCAAAAGCTATTGGGCTGGGACTGAAGAAATGGCTCAGCCATTAAGAGCACATGCTGTTCTTATAGAGGACCCAGGTTTTATTCCTAGGACCTACACAGAAGTTCACAATAATCTTATTCTGTACCCAGTCTTACAGATGCTACAGCTGAGGCTTTCAGGAGGGGGCCCTTTGTCTAAGGCCTGCCCAGGTTACCTGGCACAGCAGAAAGTCTCTCACCTTAGACTATAAGTGCGTAACTAACTGTGACGACAGTTCCAGAGGATCCTATGCTGTCTTCTGATCTCTGTGGAAATAGGCAGGTCTTGGGGGGCAGAAAACAGAACTGAGCTGCTAGTACCACATGCATGGGAATTTCAAAGCCAAATGAGGCATGAAGTCTGCCTCTGATCAAGAAGCAAAAATGCCTCCTGACAGTCTCTGTTGTCCATTAGCAAGTCTCAAGACCTTTGGTGAAAAAACCAAGCTTGTGAAGAAGAGCCAAGCCCTATCAGATACACCATGTCACACAACGCTGAGGGACTAACATAATACTGAGACCAAATGACATGTCGTGGAATCGGTGTCTGTGATTGTTAACCATTATCATCAACTTCATGGAATTTCAATTCAGCATAGAAACACACCTCTAAGCATTTCAAGAAAGTCTTAATAGAGCAGAGAAAACCCCAGGTTACTAGTGGCCACACCTCAAAGGAAAACTATTCTCTCCTCTAACTGGCACTAGTTGTCATAGCTCCTCTGATTTGGGAAGGGTGAGAAGTAGGTCTTGGGTGTCTTTCCCCCATCCGTATTGGAATTCTAACTGGCTTGAATGTGGTGAGCCTTGTGCTGGCAATCTCAACTTCTGTGAATTCTGAAGGCACTCTGAGTTTTAGACACATGGAACACTTAAAATAACACAGAAAAACACAAGTCTCTGTGTTCTCTCTTTCTCTGGGGAAGATATTAGAGGACCCTGAAGCTGTGTCTGGAAATTAAGGAGGGCCAGGCAACACTTTAGCAAACTAGATTCCCTGAAGTTAGAGGGTCTCAGAGTCATACAATCATAGCGCCTGATTACCCTGGTCTAATCTAGTTTGTGGCCCTTGGGAAAGGAGCCCCATGGCACCAGGTACATTTATGTGCATATTCCTATACATACAGAAAGATATTCTAGAAGACCACTCAATGTAATACTCTTATAACAACATGTTTTTGAAATGGAAGAAATGTGAACTAACGCTTTCTGGGTACAGTAAATAGTCTCCACCTTATACCTTTTTATAACATGCTCACACACGCACATGCACACACACACACATATATACAAGTGTGTATATGCGAGTGTATGTTCATGTGCGTGTGTGCATGTGCATGTGGGAACCAAAGATCAACCAACCTTAGGTGTTCCTTGGGAGCCATGCATCTTGTTTTTTGAGACAAGGTCTCTCTCTCTCACACTGGGATCCGTGGTTCACCTTATTACCGTACCACCAAGTCATCTTCCCAGCCCAGCTATAAGATTTTTTGACTGTATGAATATAATCATGTTCCTAACACTTTTTAAAAAAGATTCTAAAATTAACAGTAGCCACTACCAAGATTACTCAGTGTGGGTCTGCTTTTTCGCCTCACCCCTGGGATATTGGAATACTGCCAATGCACAGCTCAGAGAAGCGCTAGGCTGTGTTTCTTACTTGCTGCTGGAGTACCAGGCTTTTAGGATGCCAACGAGCCCCTCAGGGGAGGTGAAATATCATCCAAAATAGGTGCCCCAGCCTGTGTTTCTCTGGGTAAGAAACTGCGGGGGCTGGGACGGAGGCTGTGGTTCACAAACTCCTGTGCACCCAGACTCCACCAGGAGACTCCAGACACCTCAGGACCTCAGGAGTTGGGAACTGGGCTGCAGGCCTGCAATGAGCCTGGGGCAGGGTGGAGGTAGGGAATCCAGCTTAGCTCCAAGTGAGTGCCCAGAGTATGGAGGGGCTTCTACAGGAGACGTAGGCTCAGCCCTGTATGATGAAGGCCTCCCCCCACATCGGTTCTTGCTGAAAGAGACAGTCTTTGCTTGTCCTAACTGCTTTATTCATGGCGGATGAGGATGCATTTGACTCACTCAGGGTAAACCAGAGATTAAATACCTTTTGCAGGAAGGGATGCCCAGGAAGGGAAGCTCATTGGCTAAACACTCGGGGCCTATCCTGATACCTCATTAGCATGGAGAACTCTAAATTCTATGCTGTGTGACCAATTGTTATCATCCTTAGTAGGGTGTTGTGGTCACATGCTCCAGGACAGAAACCTGGTCAAGGGCTAGTTTGAACTCCTATCATTCTCAATTATGAGTTTTATTGGGGTTTTGAACTTTGCAGTTCTTCTGTCTGGTGGCACGGTCCACTGCCCACAAATGAGAATGGTCTGAAACCCAAGAAAGGGCTGTGGATTCCAAGTAAGTTCCAAGCAGGAGTGTAGTATCAGGAAGCAGGCAGGCATAGGGGTGACGGATTCCTAAAAGTTCTGAGAACCTGCACTTCCATCCCTCCCTGGGCTGGTCACCTGAGAACCAGAGATCCAAGGGGACTCACTCAGAGGAGGAAAAGGAGGTGAGGAGTGGGGGCAGGGCCAAGAGAAGGGAGCAGTGCTGGCTAGTCAGGCTGTGGGTAGACCACAGCCGAATCAGGTTACGCAGCTGCCTCTACACTGTCTATCCTGCCTGTCCTTGTCTATCAAGAAAAGGACAACTCTAAAAAAAAAAAAAAAAAAAAAAAAAAAACCAAAAAAACCTTTACTCACGTCAGCCAAACTGAGAGTTAGGAGGTCTCCCATATTTCCCCCTCAGTCTAAGGTCATCCTGACGGTAAAGACATTTGAAAGAGACACTTGTATCCCTCCCATAACCCATCAGACTACAGAGACAATAGTCCTTAAGAAACTGGAATTTCCCCAGGAATCCCAGGCTCAAATGAAGAAAATACAGGTGCCAGTCAAAGGGGACACTTGTCTTCCAGAAAGAGATTTCATGTAGTTGGCCAACTTGTCAGAACATCTTACAGCACAGTCTAGATCTGAGACAACGGTGGGTCGTGATGATCAGGACCACACCGTGACCAAAACTGCTTAGTTATGTGTACTTCTAGCCTTTACTTAAGCCTACATTCTTATGCCAGGACCCCAGAGATGAACTACTATATCCTTTTGCTCCTCTTTCAACATCACTATATTGAATTAATCTTTTTTCCTGCATTTCACCATTGTCTGTTTTTAAATTAGCTGTTGAGGCTATGGGGCAGAGTAGCTTCTTAGGGCAGCCAGAGCCCAGACTCTGCCCCGACTCAGGTAACACTGCCATCTCCAGTGGAATCTAGTAGATGCTGCCCCTCCTGTGGGCACACTCTGTATCCCTTCCCTGCTGAAATGAAAAGGAGAAACTGGCAAAGAGAACAGAAAGCTCACTAGTTAATTGTTTGATTTATAATAATTTACTAGAAACCTGTTATGTGTTAGATATGATGCCCAGTACAAGAGGGGGAGGAGATAGAACTCAGGCAAAGGTCTTCTTCTCCCTGACCACTCTCTCATCAAAAGCTGAGATTTCGTAAGAATTACACTGGGGGCCTGAGTTGGAGACTAGAACTAGACTAAAAAAATCCAGGCCTGGTGACATGTACTTATAACCCCAGAGGAAAATAGAGAATAGCTGGGGAAATAGAGACAGGAAGGAATCCTGGGGCTTGCTGGCCAGATCTGCTGAGGCCAAGTCACTGAGACTCAGAAAACAGGATGGATGGCCCCTAAGGAATGATAGCCAAGGTTGTCCACTGGTCCACATGCATGCATGTGCCTGCATACATATAAACACAGACGACACAGATGACACACACACAGAAAGATACATATACACAGAGACACATATACAGAGACACAGATATACACTCACACACAGGATAAATACACAAGTACACTACACATACTCACACACAGGGACAAACACAAATATACACACCATACACACTGGACATATCCAAACACATCACTCCCACACAGGGAACCATACACACAAAAACACGTATACACACATACAGAGAGACACAAGAACACGAGTCACACACACACACACACACACACACACACACACACACGTGTGCACACACAGTCCCACACATATAATCAAGGCATCAGAGATACTGGTCTAAATCAAAGCAAAGGTAATTCCCCTCCTACCTTCACTATCTGGCTCACAAAGTTTATCTAGCTCATGGGTAAAACATAGAAAAAAGAGGAAAGCATGCAGACGATGGCTGGATTCATGAGATGGTAGCCTGCAATTCCCAAGATGAAAGGGGATGAACCTCTGGATTGCTAATATCTAGACATAGGTTCCTATGTGGCTTAGAAGCCTAGAATTCTGGCAACCTACTTTCTATTTTTCCTACTTTTGCCTCAGATTTCTTCCCTGACAACAGAAATGCAATTACTTGCTGGAACAAATTAAAATAATAAGGAATAAGCACGAACTGTACCTGAGACAGTGTCTCATTTTCTAAGTCATTTACTATTCACATGTGTCAGGCCCTGATATGCATAGCTGTTGTATTTCTGTGGTTTAGCCTAAGCAGTATCTGCAGAGGAGCAGAAACAGCCCGGCTTCTAACCAAGATGACCTCAGAGACCACAGCTCATTAAGTCTACAAGCAGCTGCCTGGGTCTGAATACTGATGGCCAATTCCCTGATACTGACAGCGAGCAGCAAGCAACCAAATGCATCTGACCTTCCTACTCCCAGGCCTCAGAGAATCTGTGGATAGTGAGACACCCACAGAACCAGATAACTGCAAGAGGCAATCAAGTTTGTCATCTTTTGTAGATGAGCTTCTGACTTGTGGTAAGGCTTTGCAAGGGTTGGTCATGAAGATTCTACCAGCTCTGGCTGACTCTGAAGCCTACAGGCCTAGGACTCCATCCTTCTCCTCGACTCCTGCCCAGGACAGCAAACAGGCCTTGCCTAACCTCAGATTTAGGCCCTGAGAAACATGTGATTGGAGTAGCAATGTTAGGTCCGGAGCATAGCCCTCAAAGAGTTAAAAGGTAGACAACCACAAAGGGAGAAAGGGCTGCTGAGGCTGGAGGCTGACATGAAAGGGCATATGGTCCAGGCCACACCCACACGATCAGTTTCCCATTCCCAGGCCCCTGGCTTCATCTGACCACAGACTTCTGGTCACTGCCCCTCCACCACAAGCAGATGAGTTAGAAGGAAGTTACGGAGCCAAAAGCAATGGGAAGGAAATGTTTACATGGGACATGTGAACCCAGTGAAAGCAGAAATAGCATGAAGTTCAGTGAGCAGGCAGAAGGAGCTACAACAGGGGAAAAGAGGGAACAAAGTACTGGGCTACACTGTGTCCCACCCTGACACCTGCCCGCACTGACCAGCTGAGCTGCCATTCACAGGAGTTCCTGTGATGACATAGTCCACTGTTTCTCAACCTATGGGTCACGACCCCTATCGGGATCACGTATTGGATAATCCTGCATAGCAGATATTTACATTCTAATTTGTATCACTAACAAAAATACAGTTATGAAGTAGCAACAAAGCCATCTTATGGTTAAGGGTCGCCACAACATGAGGAACTGTATTAAAGGGTCACAGCATTAGGAAGGTTGAGAACGAATGACCTAGATCCTGGATCTCCTCCTCATCCCATGTTGTCAACACAGTCTCTACTCTTGTTGGCCTGAAAGTAAAGCAGGCAGCTCCAAAGTTGGTGTCCAGGCAGCACAGGCACGGGGCACAAGGGACTGTCAGACGCTCCCTCACTCACCAACCACCATCACTCCTGCATGTAGGGGTGGAGCGCTGAGGGGTGGAGAAGCAGAACAGTCAAGTCCTTGTTGGGTTTTTTGTTTGTTTTGTTGTTGTTATTGTTTTGTTTTGTTTTGTTTTGTTTTGAGACAGGTTTTCTCTGTGTAGCCCTGGCTGTCCTGGAATTCACTCTGTAGAGTAGGCTGGCCTTGAACTCAGAAATCCGCCTGCCTTCCCAGGTTAACATTAGAGATGAGCAGGCCCCTTTGGGCAGGTGCCACCATTCAGCTAGGAATGGTCAAGGGAGCAATGCTAGCTGTTAAATACTTGGCTATCCCAAGTTCTCTCTCCCAACTGCTTTAAAATCTAGGAAACAGCAAGGCCCTCCAGGCAGGCTCCAAGCCAGATGTCAATGCTGTGCTTACCCAACCTGACTGTTCCTCCTCTGAAGATCCCACCTAGTGACTACAAGACCTGTTTGGAGTCACCAGCCCTTTAAGTAATAGCATACAAAAGCTCGCCTTTCAAAGTCCTTTGGCCTATTCCATTGGGATGCACTGGAGTCAGTGTCCCTGGATGGGGCACATCACGACCACTTCCCCATACCTGTCTGCACCCCAATGGGTATCAGTGGGAACACTCAAGAAAAGGAAGACCACCCAATAATAAGCACAAGTTAAGTTCCTAACTCTGAGGTATATGCTGCGTGGGGCTGCATGCACACTCGAATACTCCAACCGCCTCTCAGGTGGGAATCTTTCACGTTATCCTCCTCCACCCATAGGAGACTAAGACACGGAGAACTCAAATGAAGGCGGTACACTAAGTCTAGAAAGGAAGAAGACAAGCTGGGGAGAGAGAGAATATGACTGTTGGGAATGGGGGGAGAGAATTCCTCTAAAACCAGCAGGCAAGTCTCAGGACCTCTGACTGATCTAAGCCTGGGCTGTGGATCTTATATTGCCAGACTGGAACTTTCCAGACAGTCTAGAAACCTTGAATTTTAGGGAAGAAGGGTAGATTTCTAAACAATATTTAGACCAACACATGGGCCAGCCACACTGGTCTCCAGTTGCCACTTCTTTTTAAGGACTTTCCTGTCCCCAAGGACAAGTTTCTCAACTGCAGCACAAGGTGAAGATCAGGCAGAACCAGATGAGTTCAAAAGACAGACCTCAAGGGCCTGGCCTGGTGGTATACTTGTCATTAATCAAGTCATAAAGGACTTGAGAGGCAGAACCAGGAGGATCTGATAGTCTAAGACAAGCCTGGTCTATAATGTGAGTTCCAGGTTAGTTGGGGCTACACAATGAGATGTCTCAAAAAGAAAGAGGAGAAAAGAAAGGAAAGGAGAGAAGAGGAGAGGAGGGGGAGGGGAGGGAAGGTAGGAGAGGGGAGGAGGGGGAGGGGAGGGGAGGGAGGGGGAGGGGAGGTAGGAGAGGAGAGGAGAGGAGAGGTAGGAAAGGAAAGGAGAGGGGAGGGGAGGGAGGGGAGGGGGAGGGGAGGGAAGGTAGGAGAGGGGAGGAGGGGGAGGGGAGGGGAGGGAGGGGGAGGGGAGGTAGGAGAGGAGAGGAGAGGGGAGGTAGGAAAGGAAAGGAGAGGGGAGGGGAGGGGAGGGAGGGGAGGGGGAGGGGAAGGGGAGAGATGGGAGAGGGGAGGGGAGGGGAAGGGGAGAGAGGGGAGGGGAGGGGAAGGGGAGAGATGGGAGAGGGGAGGGGAGGGGAAGGGGAGAGAGGGGAGGGGTGAGGACAGGGAGGGGAGGAGAGGGGAGGGGGGAGGGGAGGGAAGGGGAGAGAGGGGAGGGGAGGGGAGGGGACGGGAGGGAGAGGGGAGAGAAGGGGAGGGAAGGGGAGAGAGGGGAGGGGAGGGGAGGGGAAGGGAGGGAGGGGAGGGGAGGGAGGAGAGGAAATGAAAAGGAAAACTTAGTTCCACCCAAACTAGGGTTTTATTTTTAAAGACATCATCCCATCAAGCACACTTACTTCAAGATCTGTTAGTGAGGCTATACTCAGGTACATCAGGCCAGCACTACAGGACTCTAGTGTCTTCTGACAACATGGCAGACTGGGTTTAAAGTCCCACCACTTCTTGCAGAGATGGCCCCAGTGAGCTAGTCCTCTTCCGTCAACCTGTGCTCTCATCCATACAACAGGGAGACAGCTTCCAACTTCTGGGTTTGACACTTGTACAAGGGTAAGTCCACACACAGCCTCAGAAGGGCCTGGCGCATTCTGCTCAACAGGTACTTGCTACAATCATGGCCTCTTCTCAGCCCCCTGCTTTTCCCAGCTGCGTTTCCCACTACAATCAGCGAACTCAGACAGATGGGAACCTCTAAGGTGGACTGACCTCTGGGATTTGAGCACTGGAATCCTTAGACAGCAGTCTCAGCTCAGACTGGCCAGAGATCAACAGTCACCACAGTCTCTTCTCCTTATATTTTTGGTTGTGAGCCTATCCTTTAACGGCTGAGCCATCTCTCCAGCCCCAGTCTCTTCTCCTTAAACATCTCTGGGGCTCCCTTTACGTCATTATCTTCCTCCCCAAAACAGAAGTGTGTGATTGGAGAGAGGAGGAATGCACATTCCTGCCTCAGGCTGGCTGCAAATAACTCGTCTCCAGCTTCTAAAAGTCTTACCTCTAAATGCTTATTTTTGCAGAGAAAAAGTCCTCCCTGGGAGCTGAGGATATAGGGTGAGGAACGGACAGACAGGTATGTCCTCGCTGCCCTGTGTACCTGATTGCTAACTGTTCACCCCTCAGATTTCCGTTTAGGAATCAATCCCGTCCCCAGTCCGATGATGTGCTGATTTGCTGCCACCCACGCAAAACATAAGACAATGTTTCCCTGCCTAGCTCTTCTCTAATACAAGTTCAGATCCACTCATCTCAGTGGCTACCCAGGACCATGTTAAGAATCAATCAGAGCCCACCACAAATATTCCATAAGTGAGTAACAGCACCAATAGCCCCTCCGTCTATGCACTCCAATCCAGGTTCTCATGAGAACCTGGTAATCTTTGTTTTCTCGCTGTTCCAGCACTTGCTGGCCACATAAGAGTATAGTTTCCTAAGGAAAAATGTGATGCACATCAAGACTCAGCTACTTCTATCAGGAGTGAAGCTGGAGTATTAAAACACCACATCCAAGCTCCAGAGAATTCAGACAGGAAGGTGTGCAGGTGGAGCCAGCACTATAGACAGTGAGGACTGGCAATCTGGCCAGAATAATTCTATTCAGGAAGCTCATCTCCTAGCCTTTGGGGATATTGAGTCATGTTCTGTTTCCTAAGGCAGTTGCAAGTAGAAAATATTCTGATTTATGGTTTTCATATTGACAAAACAGGTGCCTTGACTTTCATTTGGAGGAAAACCGGCCACTCTGTTTTGGATGGACTTACTCTTAAGGTCTGGAAATACTTGTCTCTAAATTCAATATTATGTTTTAGAACTTGGCCACACTTGGAGCAAAGTTCTTCCCTGTACAACTTCAAAGACTATGTTTTCTTCAGTGCAAAGACAGTGTTTTCTTCAATGACACATTTTAAAAGAAAGGGCTAACATTTGCAGTGACTGAATTATAAGATCCAGTTACACAAGCGTGCCTGCTTTCTGGCCATCCTGCGTACTGGCTCCTACTTTCAAGCATCCATCTCTCCCAGGTGCATCCTGACTACACTGCTAGAAAGGGAGCCATGAGAGCTGTCAGCAACGTGTACACACACACACACACACACACACACACACACACACACACACACGGACCTGAGTTCAGAACCCAAGACCCAAGAAAGAGCTGAGCATGGTGGCTTGGGTCTGCAATGCCAGCACTGGGATCGAGGCAGTTTCCTGGATCTCATTGGTAACCAGCTTAGTCAAATAGCTATGTCCTAGGTTCAGTTTTCCAAAAAACAATCAAGGTGAAAACTGTAACGTGTGTGTGTGCGTGTGTTTATATGTGTATCTGTGTGTCTCTCTGTGTGTTTATCTGTGTGTCTGTGTCTATCTGTGATAGACCATATACATGCAGGTACCCAAGGAGGACAGAAATAAGTAAAATTAATAAGATGAAAAACAGCCAAGGAAGATACTTGATTTCAACCTGTGCCCACACTGCAAGTACACAGGCAGGCAGGCAGGCAGGCAGGCAGGCAGGCAGGCAGGCAGACAGACAGACAGACAGACACACACACACACACACACACACACACACACACACACACACACATACACACACGGAGGGAGGATCTCGGGGAAGACAGGAAGGTAGAGGGGGAAAAGGAGACCCAGGGGAGAGGATTAAAGACTTGGTGACTTGGGTGATTATCAAATTTTTTTACTGCTTGGCTGAATAGAATGGAGAACCAAGAGTCATTTCCTCTTAGACTTGGTCTCCACAGAAAGAAGAAATAGCTGGCTGTCCTTATAAGAACTCAGCCTCACCCAAACTTCAATTTCAAGCACACTCTTTGAGCAGCCCATCCAGCTCGAGTTCAAAGTGAGGTTACCTCATCCAAAACACTAGGGAGATGTCATGCTGGTTCTGGCCCCAGGACAATTCATCACCCGGCCCTGTGGGGACTGTTCACAGCATTTAACCCCCATTATTCTTAAGCACCCATCGTAGGAGCATAGAGAAAGCCTAACATTCATTGAACATTTCTTTTGTATCAGACTTTGTGCTAAGGACACTTAAGCAAGATTACAGCCTTCCCAACTGCCATGAGGCTGGTGCTATTATCACCCACACTGAATGAAAGGAAAAACAGACAGAAAATTAAGCAACTTCCCCAAGCTCATAGAACTTAACTAGTCTGGATGCCCCAGGCTCTGAATCCAGTGGTGTCTGGCTCTCTTACACTGAAGCATTCTATTGAGCCTAGAACTGATAAACCACATAGTAGGGCTGACAGAATTAACTGAAGAGTGAGCCTGGGGACAACTCAGCCTTCCCTCCTAACACATCCTCTTTGCAGCATTCCTGTGTTGTCCACCTTTATGCCCTCCACCCTGTTAAAAGTACTGATCTATCCTGCAAACAAAACTTAGGAGAAGAAAGAGACTCAAAGCCCGAGTTTCTGAGAATGTGGGCAGAGCGGCACATCCATCCACATCAGTACTGAGGTCGCCAGGCAGCCGTGTGTCTCTACATACACTCACAGACGTGGAAGCATGTTGGCTGGCTTGCTTTATGCAACTTGAGATGTCCAGGTGTGGTCTTTTGAATGAAAAAGAACTCCATAGGTTTGTATGTTTGAATGTTTGGTCCCCCAGTCAGTGGAACTGTTTGGAAGGATTAGGAGGTGTGGCCTTGTTGGAGGTAGGTAACTAGTGGTAGGCTTGGAAGTTTCCAAAGCTCACTCCAGGCCAGTGTCTCTCCACTTGTTACTTGTGAATCGGGATGCAAAGCTGTCAGCTACTGCTCTAGTGTCAGACCTGCCTGCTTCCCATGATGCTCACGGAATAACCCTCTGGAGTTTTAAGCAACGCTCCCCTCACCCAAATGTATTTCTTTATAAACATTACCTTGATCACGGTATCTGTTCACAGCAACAGAATAGTAACTAAGACACCAGGTCACATATCTGCCTGGGACATGCTTCACATTCCCAGATGTACTCTGTGTGCCTCTGTGTAAGGGAATCCTGTCTCCACTCCAGCCACTAGGTTAAAGAAGCCAAAAAGCAAAAGTACCAGAGGCAAACAGAGACCAAGCTCTGCTTTCTAAAAGCTCCAGCTTACTCTAGGCTCAGATCACACCTGGGCTGTTGTTCCAAACCCCAACCACTGTAATTCCCACCAGGCTAAAGATAGAGAACCTTCAGTGGTACCCCTAAACTATACAGCATATCTATAGGGGTGCTATTTCTCGGGGCTGAGGGGGGCACAGTAAGTGATGGGCTTATTAAGGACCTCTGGGGGGGTTACAAAAACAGAAGCAGAAAAAAAGCCAAGAACATAAGTTCTCCCAATAAGAGATTTCTCCCAGACACAACAATATGGTACAGGGCAAGGTTTGGCTGTGTGCCTAACTGTCCACCATCCCTTCATACCATCTAAGCCTTGACACTCAGCATGATGGTATGATCAGGCCTTTGGGAGATGCTCAGCTTTAGGTGGCTTTTAAGGGTACAGTCCTCAAGATAGATTGGTGTTCTTGTAAGGGACCCCAGAAAGCTGGCCTTCTACCTTTGAACATGCAAAGAAGAGGTCATGTGAGCTCATAGTGAGGTGGTGACCCCAAGCTAGCCATCACCAGAAGCCGAGCTGGTCAGCACCTTGAACTTCAGGGCTCCAGAACATAAAGAAATACATTTTGGGTGTTAATGCCACTCTGTCTGTGGTAGTTATTACAGCAACCCAAGCGTACTAGTGTGGATTTCCAGATGCAGATGTTCAGACAGGAGTTCAAATCCGGATCCAACTGTAAAATTGTGCAACCGTGGGCAGGTCATGTGTCTTCTCTCATGCATGGTTTTCTTATATGTAAACTATACATAATGAAGAGACAAACATATGCGTACACAGTGGGTGCCTCAAGTTTTCTAGGACACAATACATTGTCTCAACAGAAATGTCATTCTTTAGTGTGCCTTCTTGGCCAGACTTGGAACCAGTGTATTTTGTTTGGTCCGCACCAAAAGCTTGGAGAAATTTACATTTCTTTTAAAGCCAACATTTGAAAGTCAGATACACCAATTAAAAAGAAAAAGATAATTTTAAAACTTTTTTAAATGTAAAAGAGCTGGGCACTGTGGCTCAGGCCTTTAATTCCACTACTCAAGGCGCAGAGGCAGGAAGATCTCTGTGGGTTAGATGCCAGCTTGGTCTACAGAGCGAGTTCCAGGAAAGCTAGAGCTACATTGTGAGAGTCTGAACTCATTTTTAAGAGAAACAAAAATAGGAAGGAGTTTTAAATAAAAATCTTAACCGCAGGAGCATCGCAGGAGCCAGCCACCCCATTCAGAAAACCCCTTGGCACATAGTGCCTTCTTGCTTCCCTGAGCTTCAGGGCTGGTGACATCAGGGTTGGCTCCCACCTTCCTAGCTGCCCACAAAGATCTTTGAAGTACAATGTCAGGATCTGTCTCCTGAGGTGAGAAACAATTAGCACATTCCTGATTCACTGGCTTATTTATTTATACTTCCACTGGGCGCTGAGGGACCTCAGGAAAAGGCCGGGAACTCAGTGCTTGGAATAAGCTGGGTTCTTTCTTGCTAGTCTGTGGCTGGTAACCTGGCTTGCCCCTGACACATACCTTCTTGGGACCTCACTCTCCTTCCCTGTAAAATGAGGTTTGGAGCTAGATGGTCTCTTTTGTCTCTTTCCACATTTATGTAATTGTGACATGAAATTCAAGTGCATAGGAGAGATGTGACACAGCTGTTTGCTTATGCGCTGTACAGGTTTTAATGAAAACAGAGCTCTTAAACACCCTGCTGACCTTAACACAGATCTTAATTCAACATAAACAAGGCCTGAACAATGGCCTTGTTTGTTGTTCTACCCACTACAGGGCTGGTCTTTAGCCTAGATATTCTGTATTTAATATACCCAGAGAGGAATTAAAAGGCTAGCTAATTCAACCTCCTAACCCTAGCTGAGCCTGGGGCTGTCATTTCATCAAGACACAAATCCAACTGTACTACCACCTCCTTCCCCTCCTGCATCCTCTGTCTTTAGGTTTCTTTCAGTCCCTTGCTTATTGCAAGCATAGATACCTGTGCATTTGCTGACTCTCCCACCTGAAGCCCCCTCCCCCCAACGAATCCCTGTTGACCCTCAGATCAGAGCATAAGTATCACCTCTCCTATCCCCTGACTTCTTGGCAAAACCAAGTCACATTACCACACTTTATCATAGCAACTATGTCATAATTGGTTGACTAATAAGCATCTTCTCATCTGACTATACATTCCATGAGAGTGAGCTGAGATGTGGCTCAGTTGACAGAATGGTTGTCCACTATGCAAGAGGCCCTGGGCTTTATCCCCAGCATCTTATAAACCAAGGATGATAGCCCACACTTGTAATCCCAACCCTTCGGAGGTAGAGATAGAAGGATCAGGAATTCAAGGCCATTCTCAATTATACAGTAAATTCAAGGTCATCTTGGGCTTGTCTCAAAATAAACAGACAACAACAACCCAGGAATGTAAGGTTCACATATGTCTGCTTCAGCACTTGGCTATCATGGAGATACTCAAATATTTGTTACTAAGTCTTTTATTAATAACAGTAAGTCTCAAGTAATCTGGCTCTAAACACTAAATCATATTACCTAATGCAATGCTTAATGCTTACACAGAGCTCAGTAAATGTTTCCAGAACTTGTACCAGCCCCCACCTATCAACCTGTACAGCACAAGTACATTATATACATGGGCATAGACAACATGTCAGAATGAGAAGTCTAGCTGCTGACGGTCTCAGAACAACAGTGACCACAAGAGCAATTTAACAACAGAGGAGCGACAAGGACCAAGCAGGGCTGTGGGGATGGGAGGTAGGGAGGACCCTAAGTCCCCTAACGGGAAAACAGCACTGGTTTTGGCCAGCCAAGTACCTGATGCTTTCATTCAGTGCATACAGCTCATTGCTCTGCAAGCCGCCCCCTTTGAAAACGTTGATCACAGCCGTCTGCACACTGCAGAGAGAAGGAAACACAATCCCAGTTAGGTGATCTGCCTCCGGGGGCCATATTTTTAAACAGCCCACAGGGAAGATCACAGAAGAGCTAGGAAGCCCAGGGCATACACAGCTATCTTCTCTTCTTCTTACTGTTCCAGAAGTACGAAGTATTGAGGAGAGTGAGGCAAAAGAATTCAAAGGTAGTTCTAGGCCTCTTGGAGGTCATCCAGGGTTTCTTCCCCTTGCTCACATGGAGGGGGCAATGAATCAGCTCTCTGAGAACTGCCATCTCTGGGTTCTGCAAGCATCCAAAAGCATTTATTGCCAGCAGGAGCTGACCCTGCCTGGGTTCTTACAACTGGAAAGCCACCATCTCAGATAGAAATGATAACTCCCTTGCTAACAGAATTTTCTGTGTCCTGCCTTGTCCCTTTATTTCACCCTGGAGAAGGACATATACTGGCATAGAGTTCCATCTCTTAAAGGGCCACAGTCAGGGCTCAACTCCACATTCTGAAGGACCAAGGCCGGAAGCATCAGCAGAGAGCTTATTATAATATTGTCTGTGCTGAGGAATTTCACAAAGGATGATGACCCTCAGAATGCCAGAACATTCCAGGCAGCCCTCCTGAGCTGCATCAGCTGAGTGTGCCCGATGAGGAAGTTCAGAAATGCCTTCATTTATCCAGAGTTCAACACAGATTTGAAAACCAACAGCCCACCAACTTATAAGGCAGTACTGATTTGCTGATCTGCTCGGGGCTTGGTTCACAAACTTGGCTAGACAGCTTCCAAAGCCACATCTCCTTCCCCACATAACAGCGGCTCAGGTGAAGGAGACTGCAGCATAGGCCATGCGTTTAGTTTTGCACAGAAGCACACCTAAGCTTCCTAAAGGGAAACAGGTGATATGAGGTCACTGGAAAGACTCTATGCCCTTAGATACTCACCCGCTGTAGGGTGTTAGAGGGCATGAACAGTAACTGTAAATTCTAACCCCATGATCCCAGGCTCGTAAAACTGACTCTGATAGGCCAAAACTCACAATGAGCTACTTTCTTGGTATGAAAACAGGGGTACTTGCCCCACCCATCATTGGTACCATGATCAGATGTCAGGAGTAAAGCTCTCAGAGGTAGCAGATACTCAGCCCACCCCCAGATAACCCCAAACCGCTCTCCGGTGGTGCTGGTCCCACAAGCCCTTACCTGTTCCAGGCAGAGTTGGAACTTAGCTGCAGAGCCTGGCGGGCAGCCTGAAAGCGGGGCAGCTCACTGAGTACCGGGGAGCTCATAAATCGTGGTCTAGGCCGGCGGAAGGAGCCCATCTTGTGGAACTCAATGGGCAGGAGGGGAGCAAGGCCGCGGGTCATAAGTCCAGGTGAGGACTGAGCTGCGTCTTGAGGACCAGAAGCTTCTGGCCACCCACAGGAAAGGCTTCTCTCAATGCTGCTGCTGGGGTGTCTTCAAACCTTACTCTCAGCCAACACCTGAAATGAGAGACAGCCTTTATTGAGAACCTGGCTGAAAACATGTAACTAAAGGATGCTGGCTACACTCTCTAGCTAAATGATCCTACAAATCAATGAAGAGAGAGACGCAGCAAGAGCCTCCATTGCAGCTAAAGTTCTCATCCATCTGCCCGTGTGTGTGTGTGTGTGTCTGTGTGTGTGTGTGTGTGTATGTGTGTGTGTGTGTCTGTGTGTGTGTCTGTGTGTCTGTGTGTGTCTGTGTTGTCTGTGTGTCTGTGTCTGTGTGTGTTGGACATGGAACCCAGGGTTTAGTGTATGGTAGGCCAGCACTCTATGCCTGAGCTACATACCAAGCCCTAACAGAAAGCCAGCCTTTGTGAATACCTCAAGAAGGTAAAAGCTCCTCTTTTTTGGCAATAAAGACCTTCTACCCTCTGTCCCACTCACCATGTCAAGGGGCTTTCTCTCCCAGAAGCATTTCACCATTTCTTTCCTTCTTGCTATGTGTTCATTCAGTTCATCAGGACGTATTTACTGTTCGACATGGATTAACCATTGTAATGTGTCAAGCACTCAGTATCTGTACAGCCCAGACCCTGCCTTCCAGAGACGCATACTCTATGGTAAAGATGACTGACTATTCCAGAACCTGTTTTTCAATAAACACTTATTGAGCCTATCTGCTCCAAGCACTGAGGTACTGGGGGATGATAAGATGATAGCCATAGGACTGTACACGTGCCCATTCATCTGTCCCATGACCCTGCCCCAGGCTTCATGTCTTGCTTATTCCCTTTCCCAGGTTTCTGAGCTAAGTTTTGCTCTCTTTTACCAAATTATATGCCTTTTGCCCCATGCATTTCTAAGTCGAACTGATTCTACAAGGTTGGGTCCAATAATTTTGCTGCTGAGAAGGACTAGGTACAGGCTGATAATCTCAGCTACTCAGAAGGCTAAAGCAGGAGAAATCTAAAATCAAAGGCATTCTTAGGATACATATAACTGTGAGTTCAAGGTAAACCTGGAAAACTTAATTAGACCACACACACACACACACACACACACACACTCAAAAGAAAACAATTATAAAAAGTGTTCACAAAAAAAGTGTCCACAAAATGACCCAGCAGGTACAAGTGCCTGCCACCAAGCATGACAACCCAGAGTTCAATCCGTATGAGAGATAAAAGGAAAACCAACTTCCAAAGTAGTCCTCTGACTTCCACAAGTGTGATATTGTGCACATGCGTGCACACACACATATACATTACCTTTGTTTTAAGTAAAAAGAGGGCTGGGGATGTAACTCAGTAGTAGAGCCCTTGGCATGGATGCATGCCTTAAGCTCTTCAGGTCCAATGTCCAATTCCAGACACACACATACACACACACACACACACACACACACACACACACACCCCTCATTCCTTGTGGCAAATCACGAGGTGCTTGAAAGTTTCTGGTGGGTGCCAATGGCTTGGCAATAAACTTTGGTTCTGGGTTTCAAGAATTAACTTGGCTTCTTCCAAGTTATTTGACTTCAGACACACACTGTATAATGTTCTCAGGTGCGTATGTACCAACTTCACAGGACTGGGGAAGGATGAAAAGAGATCACCTGACATGCTCAGCATAGTTGCTAGGCATCAGAGACAGCTAGCTCCCTCTCGTGCTCTTCTTTCAGTACATTTGGACCAACCATTGCAATCCTCCCAGCAGAGAGAAGTACTACAAGAAACAGGAAAGAGTCAAAGGCACTTTCCCCTGAAATGGTTTGGTGGATTTGTCTGAGAGAGTGGTTGTTTGTTTTTGTTTTCTGCTACTTCAGGCCAAGTTAACGCAGATAAACCAGAAAAGAGATCCTCCGGGAAAGAAAAGAAAGAAGATTCTAGCCTTGAGAGTCAGCCTGCAGGTTGGCAAGAAAAGTCCCGCAGCATTTGATGGACAGGGGAGGGACACCACAGCCAGCACCATGACAGTGACACAGAGCCTTGACAGGAAGACATGGAGGTGGCTACGTGTTGGCAATAGGCCTATTTACACTGGATTCCTAAGACCAACCTTCAGAAGAAGGATGGCAAGTTCCCTTTTGTAACTTTGTAAAGGGAATAGAAGCAGACTCCTATGTCATTTTCTTGAAGAGTCTGCCTGAGAACCCTGTGCACTGAGCAAACCAATAGTTATCAGAATTGACCAATAAATGTTATAGAAGCCTGTTATGTTCCAGAGAACATATGTCCCAAATACCTCAGAATCTGGAAAGATCTGTGCATGGCAGTGATGAGGGAAAGGTGAAATAAAACCAGGCATCCCTCAGAATCCCAACACTGGCTGGAGGAGGTTTCACTTGTCAGGAAAGTTCTCTCTATTTAGACAGGATGCATCCCTGGGCCCAGCTTTGAAAGGCCTGTGAAGTGCAGCTCACTGTGTAATTACCGGATATTAACTCACTTTGTGAGGACCTTAACCGGAGGCAATGAAGCTACCACCCACTCAGGGGCACTAGCTCAGGGAAGCAGAAAACTTCAGAAGCCACATTGTCAGGGGTTGCACGCATGCCTAACTTCTCCTAGGGGCTGAGATTCCAGAGGATAAAAGGAGGCTCCTGCCCCTCCATGCCTCAGCTATAGCTACCAGGACTCCCATCTCAAGCTATCTGAGCATCTCACACACACCCAAAGCAGCCTTTGTCACAAGGGACAGCTTCAGGAACATGACCTGCTCCATTATAAACAAAGGTAATTTTCAGCCAAAAGAACGGACAATGATCACAATGCCCACACCCTGACTCAAGGGTCACATACAGCAGAAAGCTCCTTCTGACTGGTTTTTCAGCCCCCAAACTCTTCCCTTCTCAAATGACACAGGATGAAAACACTTGGTGGTGATCCACACCATCCCTACTTGTCACAGAGCCAAGCAACTGCATGGAGACTGTGGGAGGATGCTATGAGACCTGCTGACAAGGGCCTGAAGAAAGGTTGGTTGGCACAGCCTACATACATCTGCTATGGCACTGGCCCTTCAGGCATAGGCTTGTCCTGACCCAGAAATGACAAGTCGGAAATGACAGGGCAGACGGGGCCTAAGAGTACAGCCATTTAGAACTAACACGTGAAGCAAATGAGCAAAAAGACTTATCCAGAGTCTCCATCATAGGATCAAGCACAAACTAGAACATGCATTCCCCAGTGTCAGACCTGAGACATTCTGCAGCTCCAAGGAGGCCACGAGAGTCACTCACCACTGAACACTCAAGCCTCAGCTCATTGTTCAAGGCTAAGGTAGAGTTAACCATGAATGAAACACAGGCAGCTGCCCAATAGGACACTGGGCACTGTCACCAAGGTGACTTATTTGGCCCTCCCAAAATGCCATCTAAGTTAGAGAAGTTAGGTAACCACCCTGAGGGCACACAGCTAGCTAGAGGTAAGTCACAGACAGGTGACAAGGTCAGTCTGCCTTCCCAGTTCCTCAGCACTTTCCATTTTCCTACTAAACTGAGTGAGACAGGGAATCAGAGAATCAGAGCTATTGACTTTGAAGTATCAGTCGCCAGTCTTCATATGAAAATCTAAATCTCACGCCCCTGAGATAAGTAAACTACCAAAATCAACTCCATGGCCACACATGTTTGGGACAGGAGGAACAGAGAAAGAGAAAGGACACCATAAGGAAATGCAGACTCTGACAGTCAGTCAGACAGCCACCTTTATCCACTGTATGAACTTGGACAAGGTACCTGGCCTCTGAAGCTTGATTTTTTTTCTCCCCCGAAAAGTGTACACCGACAGTGAATCCTTTAATGAGTAAATACTTGTAAAGCACTCACTGGATAGGATGACCTGGGACACACCCAGACCAAGTTCTCAGCACCAAGCACATGTAGCTGTAGCGGAGGGACAAAGGACTGCCTCTGGATAGAGGAGACAGATGTCTACGGGCCACATCTGTAGACACATGGCAGTTTATAAAGGGAGAAGGGCAACCCTGTGTTAGGATGAGTTGGTCTATTTCAACTGGGCGTGTTAATTAGGGCAGCCAAAAGGGGCCTTTTGATTTCTGGACTTCAGTACTTTGGTAGCTGGGCCTTGGTGGTCACCCTCAGGAGGAGGAAGTATCCAGCATCCAAATGAGGGGATGAATTTGGTGGTTAGCTTTACAGAGATACTCTAACTGTGTAGCAAGGTAAAGGGCATGTGAACAGAAGGAAATTGGCAAAACCTGCTGAAGCCACGTCTGCCATGCTCAGGCCTTCCAGAGACCTTACTCACGACAGTACCTGGCTAGTGGTGAGTGAGACACGGTAGTGACCACATCAATGAAAGAGCATTGCTTGGCACCCTTTCTAGGTTGTTCAGCCCACACAGCAGTGGGAGGACAACAATGCTTCCCTTGGCTGCTAGAGGTGTCCCTCAGCACTTGCAATGCTTTGCCTCCAGCCAGGACCCTGACAATGTCACAGAAATGGACTCTGTCTCTTCACGCCTTTGGTAACTCACAGCTTTGGATTCTTGAGGGGTTACCAAATTTGTACATCCCCTGCTTCTAAATCTCACCCAACCCTGGGATGGGGATATAGCTCAGTCAGAAGAGTACCTTCTTAGCCTGCACGAGCTCTGTATAAGCTGGTGCAATCATGCCTGTCTGTGATCCCAGCAGTCCAGGTGAAGACAGGAGGATCAGTAGTGCACGGGGAGTTCAGAGGGACAGCCTGGGCTACAGAAGACTCTTTACTATAAACAAGTAAATACATATATGTACAAACAAACATACCACATCCAACCATGGGAAGCAGACAGAGCAGGGAGTCCACTTTTAATGAAGAAACTGAATCAGAGTGACTCACCCTTAACAAGAATTGAGCCAGGACTGGACAGTTTTAAGTAATCCAGAGCTGGTCAAGAAAGACTCCGCCTTTAAGCCTGGCTCCATAATGTCCCAGGCCAGGTATTCGGTTTTGTCTCTTTTTTTCTTAAATATTTCAAAATGTTCTCACTGTAATTCACACTTGAAAAGCGTGTATGCATACAAGCACACACTGCAATATGATCGGGAACTGCCAGCAGCTGGAGGAAAAGAGCGGTGCCTCGGAAGGCCACGCTCACACCTTCTGGATAATGGCGCATTTGCTTCCATGGGACCATAAAGAAAACATTCACAGTGTTTGCAACAGAAGGGGCAAGGCCTGTAGTATCGAGGCAACTTTCCCGAAAGCTGAGAAGTACTGCACATATTGATGCTATCTATGATGTTGTCTGTAGCCATATGGCCATTCAACACTTAATATGTGGTTTGTGCCACTGAGGAGTGGATTTTCATTTTATTTAACTTTGTGTCTGTATGAACAAGGTCACGTGTGTACAGCTGCAGGCATGACGATTAATCCATAGATACCTATTCTCTACACGCTGACCAGTGTGGGTTTCTGCATTAATCCATCCACTGTGCAAAAACACTTCTCTGATGAGGGTTAGATCCACTAATCTCCAGTTGAAGACAAGTCTCTAGAAGGCAGTTTGCTACTATATCCGCTCAGCAAAAACTGGTAGAGGTTCACCTTTGAGGCCTAACAACTCCCCAGCCTTGGGCTTTTGCCCAGATTTATAGTGTTAGGCATATGTTTGATCCTGTGGGGTAATCCTGAAACGTAATATGAAAGCAGTTTGTTACTCCTAAAATATTCGTGCCATGGGTGTGGTAGCCCATAGTCATATCTTGCCAAGACAGCCATGACTGTTGCCTCACAGGGTTCATAGCTCCTGATGCCTTTCTCTCTCGGCAGCTTGCATACCACCTCATTTTTCATTCCAAGAGACCAGCCTTTCATTGTCCAGACTTGGTTCATTCAGCTTGGTCCATACAGTTGGCCAGTAAGCCCCAGGGATCTGTCTGTCTTTGCCTTCCCAACACTGGACTTACAAGCACACAACCAGCTTTTCTACATCTACATGGATTCTCAGGAGCAAACTCAAGTCTTTACACTTGTTTGGCTAGCCCTCACTTCACTTTTAATAGCCATATTTTTTTTTTTAACAAGGATGACTTAGTTCTTTCTTCCTCCTAGCGCACTACAGTAGTCTCGATTCATTTTGTGTTGGTCTGCTTTACTATTAGAATGGCAGCTGAAACAACCACTTAGGAAAATCTCACATTTTACTCTATTTAGGAAGACTCCAGGGTTCTGGAACTACAAAGGATGAATTTGTTTGTAGGTCTTGGGGCCTTGATGCATTTCTGATGGCTGGATCTGATGGTTATTAGCCAGCGTCACCCTGTGGCTCTAACATCCACCCACACACCAGTTCAGAAATAGCACACAGGAAAGGCTAAGGGGAGATACGTCTGGCTCCAGAAGATAAACCACCACAAGACTATGTCACTCCGGGCTATGGATCACAGGAGCTGTCATCATCGTTCCCCTTCACTCAGAGGTAGGCACAAAGAATGACTGAGGTGAGGATACCCTCTAGACAAAGTCTCACACAGCCCAGGTTGGCTTTGCATACATTATAGCTGAGGATGACCTTGAACTTATGAGCCACCTCCGAAGTGCTGGGGTTACAGGCATGTCCCACCATGATAGGTTTATTTTTAGGTCTTAATCTTCAAAAGTCCTAAGTATTCCTCACACAGCAGAAGCGATAAGCTCTTAAGAGCAAGAGATTACCCAGGATTGGTGGGTCTCCATGCAGTCCATGCAGCCTCAATGGTGGGTTGAAGAAGACAAAGAAGGGGCAGAGAAGACAGACAGCACAGGAGAAGTTGGGAAGACAGAGGCAAAGACTTCAGTGATGCCTCCACAGGCCAAGGGATGCCAGGAGCCTCTCAGAATCAGGAAGAGGAAAGAAACCAGCTGTCTCCCAGAGCTTCCAAAAAGAATATAGCCCCAAATACAACTTGATTCTGGACCTGAGCACTCCAGAACTATAGGTAAATAGATCTCTGTTGTTTTAAGCCACATGGGTTGTGGTAACTTGTTACAGCAGATACTAGAATCTGATACTTACTGCATTCGTAGCCTTGGACTATCTGAACTACAGTTCAACATCAAGAATCAGAAATAAGGAGAGTTTCCTTGGTGAGATGTTGTGAAGACCAGAGACAAACACACCAGTCTATATCACCACTACCACCAGCACCTCCACCACCATTACTACCACCTCCACCTCCACCACCACCACCTCCACCACCTCCACCACCTCCACCACCTCCACCACCTCCACCACCTCCACCACCTCCACCACCTCCACCACCACCTCCACCTCCACCACCTCCACCACCTCCACCACCATCACCATCACCTCTACCACCACCACTACCACCTCCACCACCTCCACCTCCACCACCACCACCACCACCTCCACCACCACCACCTTCACCACCACCACCTCCACCACCACCACCACCTCCACCTCCACCACCACCTCCACCACCACCACCACCTCCACCTCCACCACCACTACCACCTCCAGCACCTCCACCACCAGCATCATCACAGAAAGTGCAGGTCTAATGTCTCTCTACATTTCTTTCTGAAGGACCAAGTTACCTAAATTGTCATTTAACAGTGCTTAAAATGGGTAGGTTTAGGTGTTAAATAATCTACTTCAGTCTCTGGACATCTGAGGTGCTAGGTCCACAAAGCACTGTGAGGGTCACAGAGCCCCTGGGAGGCCTCACTGGCCTGGCTCTCTAGGGGCCCCACATAGTTTCCCTGGCAAGCTCTTCACCCAAGGCCCATGATGGGATTCTTGGAAGACAATTTGTTGTCCTTCTTTGTTCCCACAACTGGCAGGGCTGGGGTTTGGGGACAAGGAAAGGTTGTAGATGGCACAGAGGCAGGGACTAGGCATGGGATGGGGAGGGGCTCAAAGGCAAGGGTGGGATGAGGATGGGGCTGGGGCCCAGGGATGGGGTTGAAGAATGAGGGCAAGGGTAGGGATAGGAATGGAGATAGGCATGGGGATGAGGACAGGACCTAAGGAGAGGGCCGGGTAGCAGGGAGTGATATCAGGACCGTGCCCACCATGACAAGGGCAAAAGAAGATGAACGTGCAAAATGAAATCCACTAAGGCTCCAGCCTGACTTCTGAAAAAGGAAGCAGAATTGTGACACAGCAGCTTAAAATAAAGAAGTGTGTAGCTGGTAATGACTGGAGGCTTCCAGGAAAAAGCCACTCTGAGTGTAAATAACAAAGTCAAAGAGAGAGAGCCACCCAGTCTGATGTAACCTCCTGGAACAAGAGGAGAATCCAGTTCCCAGGAGGACAGAAACAGTCCATTTCACATGCTCCCGGCGCTCAGCAGCTCCTGCCTTGCATCCTGAACACAAGAGCCAGTGTCTCCCTGCAATGCAGAGACGCACCAGGACTTAGCCCCTCATTCACAGTCATGGTTACTCAGCTGACCCATCCTCTTACAGCAGCAGAGCTGCCTTTGTAAGGATGATGGGAATGGCTGAGCTGGTGACTGGGGTCCGCCAGACATAGGCACTTGCCATGCTTGCATCCTCCTCTCAAAGGCAGACAGAGAAGCAGTGACCTGCAGATGGTTCCTGTTATGCTGGTCAGGATTTTGTCAATTTGATACAAGCTAGTGTCCTCTGTGAAGAGGGAATGTCAACTGAGGAATCACCCCCATCTGACTGGCTTGTAGGCAAATCTGTAGGGCATTTTCTTGATTGATGATTGACTGGGAGGGCCCATCCCACTGTGGGTAGCGCCATCCCCTCCTCAGGCAGATTGTCTTAGGGTATATAAAGCAAACAAAAACAGCAATACAGGAGGAGCGAGCCCTGAGTGAGCAGTCATCCTCTTTGGTGCCCTCTAGTACCTCCCTCCAGGTCTCTGCCCTGACTTCCCTTCATGACGGACTGTAAGCTCTAAGATGAAATAAGCCCTTTTCTTCCAATGTTGCTTTTGGTCATAGCCTTTATCACAGCAACAGGTCGCCAACTAGGACACACCTCTACTCACATGTGGTCAAATCGAAACGTGCCACATATTTCACACTGTGTGGCAACCCAAAGCCCAGAAAAGTCCTTGCCCTGGCTCCTCCAGTGACCAGGAATCAGGTTCAGTTACCATGCCCAATACACCGAGAAAGCTGCAGGGATACACAGTGACAAATCTATCGAAGGTCTCACACTTAGGAGTGTGATGAGACAAGAACCCAACAAGAAGAGTTTACAGCACGCACAACCTTCGTGTCACCTCAAAAACTCCCCCATGTCTCTGAGACTATAAACTCTAGGCTAACCTCCAACACTCCTGCCTCCAGCCACTGCATGCCAACTCACTGGCCTGTGTTATTTCCACCACCACCATCTATCCCCTGCTCAGGGCATCCCCACATGCTGGGCCCTCTGCATAAAATATCTCCCACCCTGTTCTCCAGGCTCAATCCTGCAATCCGTCCTTTAGTCAGCAAAGCCCTCTTCTCCCCTTCACCCGTTGACTAGTTCTCATCATTGCTGAAGCATCTCCTCCTGCACCACCTTTGTGGTCTTATCACAATCAGCTTTTCGAACACATGCAAAATTGTTACTTTTTTTAAAGACCCGTGTTCTCAGGAACCCTATGGTACCCCACTCACTGCATATGCTATGTAGAAATGAATGCTATCCAGGGAGGTTTGGAAAGAAAGAAGACTGACCTTAGAGCTGTGCATGTATCATTCTGCCATTACTATAAAATAGCCTGGAGGTCTGTTATATTTTACTGTAGAGCCTAAGTGGACTCTAGAGCCCTGGGACAGACACCAAGCATGCTGGTTCCTCCCCAGAGCTGTGGCCGACTGACAGGGGCACCAGTGAAGTCTGTTTTGTGCATGCCTTTCTGTGCTTTCTGAATTTGAAACATGAATCATCGGGATTATTTATTCCAATAAACAAAGGCATTAACAGTGGTTCCTACATCCCAGAAAAAAAAGACAAACAAGGAAGAAAGGTTATCTTTCTTCTAATTTGTTCAAAGACAGTTCTCAGAAAGTGGTTAGAACCAGAACTTGGCTTTGATCAAGATGGTGCAGGGTTAACATTACAGTCCACTCGTTCATGTACTCGCTCACTCCATGTTACTCACAGGCATAGGTATTCTACAGCAGGGCTGCTGTGGGGAGAAACCTGGGGGCCAGGAGTAAACCCTGATGGAAGGGGAAATGAAAGATGAAGTCATTTCTCCCACCCCACCCCCACACTGCTGTTTTGTTTTGTTATTACAACATGCATCACAAACTGACTCAACAGGACTCAACAGGCTCTAGCCAGGACAGTGAGTAAGGGGCCACCAACTTGTCTTACTAAACAGCACCTACCCAGATCAATGAAGGCGGTCACCGCACAACCCAACCAGCCTGACATTGGGATATTAGCCCAGTTTTACCTGCTCTTTCCCAAGGCCCAGGATTGTCTGCACACGTGCGAGCATGTGTGTGTGTGTGTGTGTGTGTGTTATATCTGATGGCTATGTGGATGTTCATGCATGCACATGCAAGCAGAGGACAGAGGAAGAAGTCAATCTCTGGTGTCTGCTTCTATCCCTCTCCACCTTCTTCCTTTAAGACAGAATCTCGTACTGAGCTGGAAGCTTGCCATTCTGGCTATCGTGGCTGGCTATTAAGCACCTGGGATCTGTCTGTCTCCTTCCTACAATGCCAGAGTTAAATACATTGGCAGCCACATCCGGCTTTTTAATGTAACTGTTGAAGATTTTAACTTGGACCCTCATGTTTGCACTGATCCAGCTCCCCAGACCTCAGATATTCTTAAGTATGATTTTTTTTTTTAAAGAAAAGATTTCTAACTGTTGACTACTAATTCAAAATTGCCCAGCTGGTTAGAGGCCAGCCTGGTCTACATAAAGGTTTCTGTTTTATCCCTTCATAGTCTATGGCCCCCAGCATTCTCAGACCAGGACAAGCCACTTCTCATAGTCTGTTTGTTGACTTTATCAGGTCACTAAGGGTTTGAAAAAAAAAAAAAATCCTCCCAGTAGCCAACATTTTCCTCTACTTGGCCAGCTGTGTTGTCACCTACTTGTTGATCCTACTCAGAGGTGTCAACAGTAGGCACTCTGAGAGACCCTCATAAGAGCTTGACCCCCAACACTGCATGGCCTTCAACCAACCTTAGCCCATGATTGGCAACAACCCACTGATTCATCAAAGTTCACCTCTTAATTCCATTCTTCTGTCTGAGCTCACCATCACCCCATAGTCCACTCCTCAACTGAAACACATCATCCTCTATGTTCTACACAAAGGAGACAGGGTGAGACTGCAGTGCTCTAGCTTCCTCAGAAACACACAGCGAAGCAATCGTCCCACCCCCTCAAGCCAATGCAAGAAACCAAATCCACACTCCAAGGATGCTCCCAGGCCCGTCAGATGAAAACCAGGTCAGGAAAAGGCTACTATTAAGAGTGGGGCTGTTATCTAGTGGCAGTGGTGCATGCCTTTCATCCCAGCAGTCGGGAGGCATAAGCAGGTGAATCTCTGAGTTCAAGGCCAGCCTGGTCTACAGAGTGAGTTCCAGGACAGCCAGGGCTACACAGAGAAACCCTGTCTCAAACGAACAAACAAAAAAAAGGAAAGAAGGAAATGACAAAGAGAGAGAGAGAGAGAGAGAGAGAGAGAGAGAGAGAGAGAGAGGAACTGTTTCATCAAATAAAATGTCTAACATGGTGGGTTTATTGTTATTATTACTATTGGTTAGAGTAACATTAACTATCACTAAAGTCTGGTTGTTATTATCAATAATTTCCACCAAAATCCAAAGAGGCTATACCTTTATTAGATTATAGACTGTTTTATAATTCCAAGGTTGTAGACGGAGACTGAAGTACTAGGAGTCACTTGCCCAAAAGCAGACAACTAGTAAAAGTGTTTCAAAGAGGGATCCTATGGGACCCCAAAGCCTAGGCTCCTAAACCCTCTGCTTTACACAGGCATGTGTTGGCTGCAAAGGCTGCCAAGAAGCTGAACATCACCCTTCACTTCCATCTGTGCGTATCACAAGGTTTTCTACCACATGGGGGCAACTCTCACAGGAGACCTGCTTCTCCACAGCACTGTAAGTTGGCCAGCTGCAGTCCCTGTAGCTATTGTTCTTTCTGAGTCTGACCAATCCTTTAAGGCAAAGGCTCCACCTGTGTCTTAACACTGTAACCTAATACCAAGCAACAGCTTTGGTACCCAGAAAGTACCTAATAGGAGTGTTTAAATGAGAGAAAACAAGGAGTTTTCTAAGTCCCCAGGAAAAGCAGCCTTCTGACTTCACAGGGGCCAGAAAATTCTCCTCACTGCTCATCAGCATGGATCCATCTAAGCATTAATATTCACAGGGACGTTGTAGACCAGGACCACACTGGCAAGACAGACACTGACTCCTACAAATGGCATGGAAAGGGCCCAATGGGAAAGCTGTGCAACTTTCTCAGCACTCCCTAGGAACCAAACAGAGAATCTACAAGTCGAAATATGGATACTTTTCCACATCAGAGCAAACAGAATAGAAGCTCAAGGGTTGACCTGGATTCAGGAGAGCTCACTAACTGTGTACTGGACTCAGGACACTGGTAATTTACTTTCACCTACAAATGAAACTAACCTATATGACGTTACTACTTGGACCAGAAACCTACTGTATAATTACAAAAAAAAAAACAAAAACAAAAAACAAACAAAAAAAAAAACAACAACAACAACAAAACCAAACCCTTCTTTGGTGCAAGTTAAGTGAAACTGTGGGAAATACCACACTTCTCTCTGCTCACCTTGACACCTCCACTTAAACATCAAGTTTCTTGGAATGCACATGGTTTGGGTGTGGCCCATGAATGTCACCCACAGTGATCCTGCAGTGTCTATCCCACAGTAAGCCAGAAAGTCTAGACACAGGCAGTAGCAGAGACACACCATTATGGAGCAAATTACATTTCTGACACATAATATATATAAAAAACACTGACGGGCGAAGGAGCAGTCAACTACTACTGCCTGGCAGTCAAAGGCACTTTGAAGTGCTGGGAAATATGCTCCTCGTTAAATGTGCTGTTTCTTGAAAAGCCTGTCCTCTCTCAGAGATAAAATGCTTTTCCTTAAAGAATGAAGAGAACGCAGATTTCTCCCCCGGCTAATAGGTCAGGGAGTGCCTCGGCAAAGGAGCAGAGTGGTCTCAATGCAATCATTTCATGAAAGCCAAAGTCCTCCAGTGTATGCCAAGACCTAAGTGGAGGAAGCCATTGGGACATAAAGCAGAACTAAAGAAACTATCCACAGTGAGCCCAGGTCTCTTAGGAAACATCTAAAAATAGTACTATCATTGTAGCAGGCCACCAAGGTTACGGCTGAAGATGGTCAGATCAAACAACCAGAGGCAGAATGCTAGATTGCACTCAGAAATGACCCATCTATCGAAGGGCAACTGAAAACTGCAGGTTCCCCATTCTTGCCCATGACCCTGGAGCATGGGAACTAGGAGTGGGAAAACTTTGAAAAGGAAAAACAAATTTTTGTAGGTAAGAGCTTTGTTGCTTTTGGTTTGTTGTTTTGTTTGTTTCTTTGTATAGCCCTGGTTGTCTTGGAACTCACTGTGCTTGTAGACCAGGCTGGCTCTCACTGTGCTTGTAGACCAGGCTGGCTCTGAACTTAAAGAACTAATTGCCTCTGCCTTCCAATTGCTGGAATTAAAAGCACTCACCACAACTGCCTGACTCGTGGGTAAAAGCTTCAAAAGCATAAAAAGCAGACAATGCTTCTCTGTAAGATGAGGACAGAATGACACTATCACATCCTACACCCACTCTGATGGCATCTATGGAGCACAGTAATAAGAAGAAAATAAAAAAGACAATAATTAGTCAGATTAATGAAAAGGATAAAACCCCCATACACACACAAAGGACAAACTCAGTAATGGTCAAGGTCAGGAATGCAGGTAAGATTAAAGAGGCATACAGGATTGTAACAAAATAAAGAACACCCTCCAGCCCCTTTCTCACTGCTTTTGTGAGACAGGGTCTCAATATGTGGTCTAGACTGACCCTGGACTCATGTTCCTCTTGGCCCTGCCTCCGAAATGCTGTGTGGTACAATGTATATCACTACACACTCTCTTTCTAGTAAAGCTGGAAAGTCCTTGTGTGAATGTTAACAGTTAAAAAAAAAAGAAACAAAAACAAAAAAAAGAAAGAAAGGAAGGAAGGAAATCTTTTTCTTTATAACATTATGCAAGCCAAAAAAAAAAAAAAAAAAAAAAAATCTGAAGCAAAAGTCTGGGCCACAGAGCAGCAGTCTGAGACCAGTGTGTTGTGAGTGTATAGAGAAGAGTGTACCCAGTTCACAACAGTTTAAAGGGACGGTGCAGAGAAATCCTGTGTAGGGTGCCGAGTTAGGCCTGAGTGAAAATGCACAGTACTAAGTAAAACAAATTCAGCAAGACAGCAATTGAAGCAACAGAATAGAACTCCAGAGGCCAGGAGCATTAGCACACCTGCTCACATCTGCACTGCACAGGAGTACCTAAAACCCCATTTCAGGTTATCCTCCCAACAACCCAAATCAGCAACATCCCTGTGATACTAGTGCTGTAACATCGTAACTCAATCCCAACATCTGTATCATCCAGAAGAGAACAATATAGTCTCCATCATCTTTTAGAGAATGCAGATGCCGGCCTCATTTACAAGGGGTGCATTTCAGTACCCCAATGGATGCCTCAAACTACAAAGAGGGTTGGACCTTATATATTCCATGTTTTTTTTTTCTAGGCACACATACCTATTTCCTGTGGCTGTGATAAATCAACTTATGGAAGAAACTGTTTATTCTAAGAAAGTGTATAACCCATCATGATGGGGATGTCAAGGCAGCAGAAGCTTGATACAGCTGACTACATTGTGTCTACAGAGATACATGACAGGCAAGAACAGACAGTGATGAACCCACTGATCATCTCCCTTCCTCTGTTTATATAGCTTAGGATCCTGGCAAGGGAATGGTGCCACCTATAGTGGGCAGATCTCTCCACCTCAATTAATACAATCAAGGAAATCCCTCACAGGCATGCACATCTCCCAGATGATTCTAGATTCTGTCAAGCTCAAGACACTGACTTACACCTATAATAATTGAATCACAAAGTGAACAAAGAGACTGATAAAAACAGAACAATAACATATTGTATTAAAGATTTGCAGTTAGTGTGCATTATTAAGTAAAATAAGAATTACTTGTGCACCAGCCTTGGAACACTGTAACAGCGGAGTTGATATATTTTTGACACGTTCTAAGTCACTAACCAGCGGATAGTGCATACAAGGTGCATGCTGGACAAAGGCATAATTCACCTAAGCAGCACCTGGTGGAACAGCAAGACTTCATATTTCTCAGAATTGGGGGTGTGATTTCAAACATGAATTGTTTATTTTTGGAGTTCCTCAGCTTATGTTTTCATACTAGGGTTGCTTATAGCTAACTAAAACCATGAATAGCACCATGAATAAAGGGTGACAGAGCAGGCAGATTCCTGTACTCTCTCCTGGGGAATCTGGTACATGAGCATTGAGGCTTGGTCCTGGTTTCTGACTGATGTCTTGGGTATACATCCAGCATTGGTAAGACGGGACTAGGCCAACATTTTAAACCAAACTTACAGCTGCCTGTTTCCCTAAGTAGCTGTAAGCATGTACGGAGATACTTTGGATTGTTACCACTGTGTGGGACAGGTCAGAGGACACCATGGGAAATTAGTAGATAGAGACCACTCACATCCCACAGCACCACAAGAACTCTACAGCTCAAAATGTCAGTAGAGCCAAAGAGGAGAAACCTTGCTTCAAGCCCCAGAGTTTGGGTACAAACACTATGTTATGAGGTACTACAAGACTGACAACATCCTAGAGGAAGGCATCAGTCCAGGGTCCTATGAAGCCCCACCAGATCCACAGATTGTAGTTTCATAGGATTTTCTTGTAACCCCGCCATGTATTAACTTCTTATATATTAAAACATCCCATCAAGAAGAGCTCACTAAGATGCAAGAAAAAAGCAACTCCCAAGACTTAGTAAGTTACTGAAAGTCATTAGCATCCACTCCAACAAACTTAGATTACCAAGAAAGACTGCTAAGAAGAAGAGACTGCCCACCCTGTCAAGCTGCCTGACTCTCACAAAGAGATCGTCAAGGTTTCCTATGTTGGGGCGGGCTTTTGAGAATGTAGCCGTCTTTGAGTCTTTCATGCAGTAAGTAACCCTAACAAACTCACTGGTTCACCAAGCTGACCTTTGGAGAGATCATTACTTGACTGTCATTGGTTCCCTCTGTAGAGTGAATAGGCATTTGTTCACATCACATATCAGATCTGTGTGTACTTTGAACTTCATCCTTGGCCATCTTGGATGACCCTCTGTAATAGGTTGGTTTAACAGGTTTGCGGACAGGAAAAGTGAAGTCCAGAACAATTGATAAGATACTTGTCCCTGGTCAGAGTTCTCTCAAGGCAGAGCGTCTATCAGATTCCCAAGCTCAGTTCTCCAACCTGTGTGGTCTCCCCAACAAGCAAGGTAACAACTTTACATCAAGACTGACCTTTGGCAAGTGTGTGTGTGTGTGTGTGTGTGTGTGTGTGTGTGTGTGTGTGTGTGTGTGTATGTGTGTGTAAAAGGTCATGCCATGAGGGTTTTTCTAGTAGGTAAAGTTTTTGTTGTTGTTGTTTTTAGTTTTTTTTTTTTTAATATTCTTAAACACCAGGATTACCAAGTCCACCCAGTAATTTTGCCTGCAGATATCACAAAGAAAATAGCCTCAGGGCTCCATGAGGGGAGCAGAGAGACAGAGGTCTGATGCTTCAAAGTTCTCTAAATGACTGCAGAAGTCTACTTGGTCTCCCAGAGACATCCAGGAAAGGGTGATGAGTCAGTTCCAAAGGATTTATGTAGCATTCAACAGCAAATATGAAAGGGTTTACCCTGAGGAGTTATGCTGCTGAGGTCGGGAGCAGGTTGTGACAGGGTCTGAGGCAGCTTAGAGCTAGCTAATACAGACATATTTCAGAACCAGAGGTAGGATTGCATCCTGGTTCTCAGCAAGGAGACAGAAACAAACCTTTAGCTATTATTCCAGGCTCTGCTTAAACTGACACATATCCCAGTGCTCTGAACAAAGATGCCCAACACAGTCCTTTCCTTAACCCTTGAATGTTTAAGCAACCCAACTCCCTCCACAAAACCAAGAACTCAGCCAGTGTCAAAAAGTACCAGCAAGGTTGGAAAAAAGTTCTGTAAAGTAAGAAGAGAAGTGAGAAACAGTATGGCTCAACCTGAGCCTGACTTGTGTGTGAGATTCTGCTACAGACACCTTAGAACCGAGGAAGGAGCATGAGGGCACAGACAGAAACATGAGTAAATATGCAGTTCCATGCAACACATAATTACACACAGAGTATATTGCACACATAATTATGCTGGGCAGCAGTTGGGCTAGTGTTTACCAAGTCCTCCCATAGACCACAGTCAAAAGAGGAAGATCAATCGGGAAAGTTCAGCACTCTCCAACACCCTTTAGGTATCTCAGTGAGCTGGGCTTTCCAGAAGCTTCAGAATGTAGCTGAACGTCACCACGAACTTCTGATTTTTTAAAGGAAGCCGGTTTATAATGATGTCATGCATGGTCCACTATGGAAATGTAAGACCTGGGTGGAGTGACGTACATCACATAGAGAATATGTCTATGCACTTAAATGTACTATATAAAAGTGTCTAAAAGTCTAAAATATGTTACAGCTGAAAATACTGCAGTTTTTTTAAAAGCCTGCTTCAATTTAATAGAGTGTTTAAATTCTTAGTTAATGGTAATTAGAGACCAAGCAGTATTTCTTTAAACTCTGCTAGACAGACATTAATCCAATTCGGTAATCACTAACCTCTGGGCTTTTTCCTTCTCTTTCTCTAAAATGAAATCCAGGCATTGATCTACAAAGGCTATAAACTGGCTAAGCATAAGAAAAGAATATTTAAAGAGAGACTGACTGACTGTTACCTCAAAGGGCCAAGTCCAATTGAAATGGAAGCAGGTCTCCAGGGCTCCCTCAGTTCTATGAGCTGGCCCAGAATAACTAAAGGCACTCCGAGGAGGTGGGGGGCTTACCTTCCCACTGCCCTCCCACCTGAGACCCACATCAGCACGTTCACTGATGGGTCCTCTAGAATCACAGAGATTACGGAATATCTCTCTATATTGAGGGAATTAACTGTAATGACTCAACAGTCTATAGTTCAACTAATCCAACAACGGGCAGCTGTGAATGGGAAGTCTAGTAGTTACTGTCCCACAAGGCTAGTTGTTTCAGCTGGTTTTCCGTAGAAGTAGATTCCAGCAGATGTGCTGGCAAGTAAGTGTAAGCAGGCGAAGAAGAGTGAATCTTTCTTCTTCCAGTGTCCTTATGTGAGCCTCCAGCAGGTGTGGCCCAGATTAAAAGTGTGTAGCACCACTGCCTGGATCTGGGATTTGCTTTGTCCCAGGCTGACTTGGACTCAGAGATCTCCTTGCCTCAGTCTTCTGGGATTAAAGGCATGTACTCCTTGCTTGGGTCTAAACTTTTCATGGCCACTATGGCTCAAGATTTCCATGCCAAGATCCAGGTCAGAAACTTATGTCTTTCAGCCTCAAGATCTGAATCACGGGTGAGCTCTCCAATTCTAGATTGTAGTTCATTCTAGATATAGTCAAGTTGACAACCAGGAATAGCCATTACATTCGCCAAGTCTTATCCAGCTGGCTGTGTGACTGAGGGCCACACCTTCCCAAGGCAATATAGAGTCATTCTCTATATCCACTCTACATTCCTTTCCTTCCATGGAACTATCCTCTCAGGCCTTTGAGTCCTGTGACCTTCATTTTCCCCTTGCAGGGCCCCCATGCTGCTAGAACACTGACTCCTGGCCCAGGAACAGCCATGTAAACCACTAGAACCATCTTGAGAACTTGGGAGTCACCAACATGTGCATTGTCTCAAGTTGGTCTCTGATGGCTTGTCATTGTCTTGAGTCATCTATGTCCCCGGGTCCTCTTTTTGACTCCAGTGTGGAATCTTCCCTTATAAAAGTAATGCCTTCTGCTTCCTAGGTAACCACTGTTTCCAGATTCTGCACCCTGCATCCTAGACAAGATACACAAAATATCTTTCCTTCAAATTTCAGCCACAGAGGTACTGATTTATTCTGCTGTGTTAGTACATGAACATCAACTATAAGCATTGCCTCTAACACATTTACAGTCTGCATAGAGGCAGGTATCTCTACAGACCAAGCCCTTTATGACAGGCATTGTAAGTGTGCATTCACAGAGACACACGTGCTAGTTCAATCCTATGCTGGTCTGGTTCTGAAAAAAAAAAAAAAAAGAACTAAAGAGAAAACATCTGCAATTTAGAAAACACTGTGCATTTGTTTTACCTGGGACAGGACTATTATCAAAGCAAGGTCACAGGAACACACATTCATATCACTAGGACAGAGAAATGTGTACAGAATGGAAGGATCACAAGGGTCATGCTGAGTTGCACCTCCTCTAGATGAGTGGATTAAGTGTTGAACATACAGGAAGTTAATGAGTAAGCTGAAGTTGGAACATTCAGGTAAGGCCCATCAGTACGAGGTTTTCAGGTAGTCACTGCAAGGGTAGTCTATGACAAGATAAGGAGCTTCTTCAGTAATTGTGCTGCTCTAGGACATGTGGAAACAACAGCCACACCAACACAACACATGGGCTGTGGAAACGCCTCCAATGGTGAAGTCTTTGCCTCACAAGCATAAGGATCTGAGTTTGAATTCCCAGGTCTCAGGTAAAAAGCTAGACATGAAGACCTGCTGGAATCCCAGCACTGGTGCAGGTGTGCACAGAAAGATCCCAGCTACTTAATGGCCAGCCAATTAGCAGAATCAGGCTATGGCCCCTTGTAGGCCGCCGACCCGACTGGGCTGGCCAAAATGGCGCAGGCCTTGGCTTCTGGTACCAGCTACCAGTGCACCATGCGCAACTCAGTTTAACGGCAACCCCTCCCAAACGGGGTATGCTAATGAGGTACCAATAGGGTACCACAATCCTGATCAATCACCCCCTCCCGGGCGGGGTATACAAATATGGTATGCTATGAGGTACTGCAATCTGACCAATCGTGCACCTCCACGTGCTTCCCCCCCCCCCCAGGGTATATAAGCAGTTCGACCTGGGCATTCGAGGTCTCTCCCTGAAAACTAAAAGAGCGCTTCTACAATAAAGGCTGTTGAGAAGGATCCAGTTGTTTGTGTCTTCTTTGCTGGATGAGTGGGCGCAACAGCCCCTGACTCCAAAACTAAAAATCTACTGCAGAAGACGATGACGTTGACTTCTGGACTCAACACATCACACACTCACACTCACACACACACACACACACACACACACACACACAAACATGCACGCATGCAGGCACGCACACGCGCAACACACCGAAACTCACATATGCATACAGATGTAACACACACAAATGTGTAATCAACTATACGATTATCTGGTGAATGTCTGAGAAAGTCAACAGAAAGGGAGGTACTCCAAGATACTCCAAGCTCCAAACCTAGAGTGGCAATCTATTGCAATCTATCCTGGGCTCCATCCCCTGTGCATGTAGCCTAAAACAGATTACTTACATTGTCTAAGCTTCAGTGTGCTCGATTACTCAGTGGGCACACAGTAGTGCTCCACCAAGATTTTGGTGTGGATCAGGAAATGTTACCAGTCTCAGTGTAAAGTGTCATCATAAAGTGTGAAGAGATGTTTGCAATTTCTTCCTGTTTTCAGAAGCAGGTTTTTCTGAATCTTTCAACCTTAAAGATGTTGCTAAAAGCACACCCACTGAAATAAATACATGCCCAAGCCCCTCCAGATCCGAAAGAACTGAGCTTCAAGGCTTCAGAAACCAGCTAGACTCAGGTTACTCAGGTTAGACCTACTATAAGCAGGCTTACTTGTATTTAAGCTTTCTTTTACACATTTATAGCTCCAGCTGCTAGAAGTGTGGTTAAAACATTAGATCAAGGGGTGGAAGTGGAGGAGCCAGAAGACAACTTTGTAGCATGGTCAACCATTGCTTCTCATCTCCGGAAGGCAACATGCTACAGAAACCACTCTCCACAGTCCCATGGTCCTCTCTGGAGCTCAGTACTGGAATGAGGCCTCCTTGGCTCCAGTTCCACCTGGCAGACCAACTAAGTTAGGTGTATAAGAAATCTCATTAGGGACTAATTTTAAAATGTGGCTAAAATCACTTCCCTCCTGACTCACTTGCAGCTTCCCGTTATCAGGAACAGCGCCTTCTAACCACCAAAGCATCTTAGCAGAACTAGCAATGACATTTTGAAGTATGTGGGGGAAAATATTACTTCTAACGAACGGTCAGAAGAGCAGTCTTGAAGGCTGATTGATGCCATGCTGGAAGCTGGCAGAGGTGTGGGGTTGAGGAAAACTGATGGAATGGAAGGCGATTGTCCAGGACTGCTGTGGTCATTATCTGAATTTGCATGGGCAAGAATTCCAAAACTCCACCCAAGAAGGGATGCCTGGAGACCTTTTTCCACGCGGGTCTCCGCAGCAGACGTGTAGTTGAGCCGCCGCGCGTAAGCATCTCATCTTGTGGGTAGCGACGCAGTGCAGTAATTGAAACCTTGCACACCGCAGGATTGCAGTGGCGTCTATAAATACTCTCCACTTTACTGCTGACTAGCAAAACGCGGGCTTCTGGCACTGGGGAGGAAGAGGCGGCGGTGGCATGTGGTCCCCGGCAGGGTGCGGGTAGGAATCGGGGAAACCCCTACTGCCAAAAGAGGGCAGCACCCCAAAATCTATTCCTTAAGGACCCTTCGTAAGCACACCTGGTCCAGGGCACGAGCCCTGCTGAGTCTAGTCTTGAGTCGCGGGCCCCACAGCGCCCCCTGTGCGCAAAAACGCGCAGTGCTTACACGAGGTGCCAGAGGAAATCCCGGCCCAACGCCCCGCGGGCGCGAAAGTCGAAGCGGAAAGGGGACACCGTGGGGGCCTGGCGAAGGAGTCTCAGTGAACTGTCCCAAGCTTCTAGCCACCAGGAGCTAGGTCTCCCGTGGGCTGTCCCCTAGCTACAGTGACCGGCCCAGCACACCGGACCAACTGGTCTCCCTCTACTGCCTCGGCTACCACGCCTCCTCAAGAAAGAAGAGGATGGCTGAAAGGGTCTGTTTCTCGGCTGAGTACCCCCTGAGCACCCTTGACTCTGTAGATCTGCCCCGCCAGTCGTGGGAGGATGAGACAAACGCATTCTTTTTCTGCCTCCTAGGTTACTATGGGTCCCACGCTCGGCAGGATACCCCCGCCCCCCACAAACCGTTCACAGCGTTTCCTCGCCCACTGAGACCCACTGCGCTCAGGTCGGCCTGCCCCTTCCTTTACCCACCTCTTGGTAGTCTACCTCCCCGCCTACAGCATCCGATGCGGAGGTTCCTTAACCACGCGGAGTCTCCCCTCAGTCTCGCTGTTCCGGTGCCCTTACTCCCACCCCCAGATCACGCCAGGCGAGTTGTTTTCCCACCCTGCGGAGTTGCAGAATGATGACTCCAAGCCCTCCAGGGACTTCCCCACTCACCCCCTTAGGGTCCGCAGCGTGAGTCACCCGAGCCGAGCCGAGCCGCGCACTCCCGCCGCTCGCCTCCGTCCCAGACTCCGCGCGCTCAGGAAAAAGTTTCCAGCGTTCCAGGGAAAGTTTTCTCGCTAGAGAGAAACTAGCGATTCAGATGGTTCTCGCCTCGCTCGCCCTCCCCAGGTTCTCTCCCAGCTCTGCCCTCCGCTGGGTCGCGTCCTGCCCAGGTTTCTCTCCGGCATAGCTCTCAAGAGTCTGGCTAGTGACTGTTTCCCTCCTCTCTCAACTTACGGCCGCCTTCTCTCCTCCTCCCCCCTCCTCCTCCCACTTTTCCTGTCCCGTGCACATCGCTGTTGTTGCTTCTCTCCAACGCCCCCGCCTCACTTCACCTCATCCCACGCCTCCTCTCCAACAACAAGGGGAGGGGGAAGACCCTGCGCTTAAATTCACTTCAACAATTTCAGGAAATCCAAGCTCGCAGTCCTAAAAAGCAGGGGAGGATGCTGCAAGTCAAGGAAACTCTGCACTACCTTTCTCTAAGCCAAGATGAGATTGGTCTCCCACTGCTAAGCCCACAATAAGAAACTCCTCCAGGAGTCCAGAGGTGTTCGTGTGACCAGATAAAAAGGGACCGGAGTTCTGCAGCGCATTTCTGAGGCTGAGTTTTTGTTGCTGCTTTGGGGTGCGCACGCGCGAATGCGTTTTAAGGAAAAGCTCTCAAACGGATTCCACACTTAGTTTGCGTCTCTTCCTTAGCATTGCAAAACGAATTTAAGGATCTGGGGTTCAGTTTCCAAGCGAAGGTTTCCCCGAACACGACATATCTTCAGAATTGAAACCACAGAAAACCAACCAACTCGAAAAATTTTTTTTAAAATGTAAAGTTATTTTGGAAATTTGTTGTTGTTTGGTAGGTGCTAAGAATTTGAGCTGGTGGGAGCAATCAGGATCCCAGCACAGCGGTATTTAACCTGTGGGTGGAGACCCCTTGGGGGGTCACATATTAGATATCTTGTGTATCAGATATATACACAATGTATAACAGTATCAGAATTACAGTTAAAAAGTAGCAACAAAATATTTTTACGGTGGGGTGTCAGCACAACGTGAGGATCTGTATTAAAGGGTCACAGCCTTAGGAAGTTTTAGAATCACTGTAGAAGTTTGGAGGTAGAGGGAGGAAGATCAAGAGTTTAGGGCATCACGCTCTACACAATGAGTTCAATTTCATCCCAGGTTATATGAGTCGTCTCAAAAAAAAAAAAAAAAAACTTTTTTTTTTTAATGCAGCAGTTTGCAGGACTCCCTGCTTGCCTAATTTTACCCTGTGGTTGAGCTCATATCAACAGGTAAACTTTAAAACCACAGTGACATTTGATGAAGGAGAAGACACATTGCCCTTTTTTGGTTAAAACTAAGCATAATTTGCGTTTGGTTTTGTCAGTGTAACACTATGACACTTTTATATTAAAGTGGTCGGTATGGGGTATAGGTGAGCCTCTGAGTCTCTCACCTATCCAAGAATATTAGAGAAATCTAAAGGTCTCTCAAAAGAACACCCAGGATTACAGAAAGCCCTTAAATCTCACCCTAAGAACCCCTTCTGTAACTGGGGAGGGTGCACAGTGCAGCTCAGGGCACAGAAAGCCTGGGGAGCCCAGTGGTGATCAAGAAGTGGTGCCTCAGGCCTTTAAGTCCAGCACTCAGGGAAGTGGGTTGCTGCAAGTTCAATGTCAGCCTGCTCTCTACATTTCAAGTTTCAGGACTGCCAAGACTACAAAGAGAGATCCTGTCTCCAAAGAAAGAAAAGGAGGGAGTGAAAGAAAGAGGAGGAGAAGAAGGAGTAGGACACCAAAAAGTCCACAGCTCCAAGACAGGGTATACACAGCACCTCCTCCCGAGCCTCAGGATATCATCCAATTCCTGAAGAGTTGCTATGCCTCAGTTTAGTCACTTGAAAAGAGAGTAAATACTATAGGTGGCTGGGGTCATTAATAAGGTTTCACACTGAGGAAGCACATAAAGGCTCACAGGAACTCACAAGACTGTCATCGCTGTTATCCCTGCAGTAGGGAAAGGGTAGCCTTAAGTGCAGGCCTTTCCCTTCCTAGGCTCCTCCCCTACAGTTCTTTGTTCAAGAAGATCCACTTTATTCTGTCTGCTGGTAAACACCAGCACTTGAATGCAGTAGCCAGAAAATCTGAAGTTCCAGGTCAGCCTAGGCTGTGCAAGGAAATTCTGTCTCAAAATAAAATAAAGTTGCAGTTCATTCCTTCCTCCCAGCACCCTTCACTACACCCCCTTTTCCCTTTAGCACCCCATTACCTTGTGATATTATTACATGTTACATAAGTTAATTTTCCTACATTTACTCTCCCCTCCCACCTACTTACACATAGAGCCATCTAAAAGCCATCCCCTTGGTGTAGTGATTGATTTTGTCCAAGTCACTAGACCAGCGCCAGGCTCATAGTATGTCCATGGTATACACTTTAGGAATAAATCCATGACTAAATTCATTCCATGCTGACTGTCTAGGATGAGCAAGGCACTGTGCTATAAGGGAGAAATTAATTACTCAACCTGTCTAAGGATGAGAGGAGTCGTTCTTCCCTGTGGAAGATGTACCCTCCCAGGGAAGTATCTCAGTGAAGAAGAAAGGGAGGGGCCAGGGAAAAGTATCCAAACCTCGGGAGCAAACTTTAAAGAGGCTTTAACTTAAAGTTTTGCTGATTTGATTTGATTTGTTTGTTTGTTTGCTTGCTTGCTTGCTTGCTTGCTTGCTTGCTTGCTTGCTTGCTTGCTTGTTGAGATAAGGCTCTAAAAGTCCAGGCTGGCATCCAACTCCCTTAGCCCAGGATGACCTTGGCCGCCAGATTCCCCTTCCTCTACCTCCGGAGTTCTGAGATTATAGGTTAACACTACCGCATCCAATTTAGTGTTGTAAACAGAATCTTCTTCAAACCTGAAGCCGTACTTTAACGTAAATCAGGACTTCTCAAATATCAGTCTCCTATGCTTGTTACTTTGCAAATTAAAAAACAAACAAACCAAACTGTCCAGTAAGCACTGTCTCTTCTTACCAAGAAACAGAGTCCTGTTTAAGAGCATTCAACAGGGACCATGCTATTTAAACATTCACTCTCAGGGGTAGAAAAGACTTGCTAGTTCTTTATTAAGCATGGCCATGTAGAGCATGTCATGCTCGGTCTTTGAAATGGAACTTGGCCCAAACCAGGCTTCAGGAAAAAGGGTACCTCTTAGGCAGCCCATCTTATGACTAAGAGTGGGACCCTGACTTGCCAAGTCAAGCCATAGATTTGTCCTTTGGCACACTCTATCCCAAAATGTATTGAGTAAACCACATTCCATTTTTAGGACTAGAAGTAGAGAAAGAAGTAGGAAGAGAGGGAGCAGAAGGTGGAAGGAAGGATGATGAGAAAAACGTAAAAGCACATGTCTGCAGCTGGACTAGTTAGATGGATATTATTTGAACTTAATGCTGTTCCGTTTTCTTGAATCAGAAAACCATGTTAAAAACAGAGATTCTCAGCCTGCCACGAAGGACCTTGGAGCAGTGGTATGAGCCTTACTGTAGGCCTGCAGGACCACATGACCAGCCCTGCAATGCTTTTCTCTGCTGTTTGGAGAGGACACACAGTTTCCAATTTGCCACAGTCCTAGCCACACCCTGCTTCTCTGGTTCCTGGCCTGCTTCACCAATCCTCCTCCCCCAATCCCCACCCCCACCTCTCACTGTAGCTTGAAAGGGATGCCTGCCTCTGCCAGGAGGGACCAGAGCTCTGAGCACACAGATATTACGCAACAGAGTATCATGGGCTTCAAATATTTTCCCCCAGCAAGAGAGCCCATTGTTTTCAACATTTTACTTGGAGTGACATCATTTGAGCACTACTGAGGTAAAGGTTGCTACAGAGGAGACTGACAAGGGGTGGATCGAGCAGGGAGAAGCAAAGGTCTTTACAGGGCGACTCCTATGCACCCAAACTACCTTCAGTTCCAGGGGCCTGCTGTTCTGCTTTTCTCTTACTCTCATGGCAATTCCTGCCCACCCAACCCTATCAGTCATTCCCACCACAGGCGAGCCCTAATCAGACCAGTCGAGTGAGTCACTTGACCACAAGAGAGAAAGAAATAGAGCAGGGCTTCTGTGAAGTCAATGTAGGCCCTTCCTCTTTTATTAACTGCTTCCACTTCTGAACCATAGCAGGAACCACTCCAGCTGACAGAACTCAACTACTCAATGCCTTATGAACTTCCTAGCCAACAGGAGTGACATAGTGTCTCCAATTTAGGCAATGTAAGTCTGACCTCCAGTTCACACCACCTTCAGTGTCCCTGATGTCTCATACTGTGTCAGGCAAGTATTCCAGTGACAAAAGGCATAGCAACCCTCCCCAAACTGTGTTTCATCTCCTTTGTGTATGTGTTTGTGTGTATGTACTTGAGGGAGCCATGCACATATATGCACGTGGGTGTGAAGGCCAGAGGCCAATGTTGGGTATCTTCTTTAATGGCCATCCACCCTGTTTTTGGAGATGGGGGTCTCTCACTGTCTTAGGGTTTTATTGATGTAAAGAGACACCATGACCATGGCAATTCTTATCAAGGAAAACATTTAACTGGGGCTGGTTTAAGTTCAAAGATTTAATCTGTTATGGTCATGGTGGGAAGCATGGTAGTGTGCAGGCAACCATGGTGCTGTAGAGGTAGCTGAGAGTTTGAAAGCTTGATTGAAGGCAGCAGGAAGAGAATGCCATACTATCTTAGGATTTTACTGCTGTGAACGGACTCCATGACCAAGGCAAGTCTTATAAAGGACAATATTTAATTGGGGCTGGCTTACAGGTTCAGTCCATCATCATCAAGGTGGGAGCATGACAAAATCTAGGCAGGCATGGTGCAGGCAGAGCTGAGAGTTCTACATCTTCTTTTGAAGTCTGCTAGTGGAAGACTCACTTCCAGGCAGCTAGAATGAGGGTCTTATAGCCCACAGGCACAGTGACACACCTATTCCAACAGGGCTACACCTCCTAATAGTATCACTCCCTGGGCCAAGCATATACAAACCATTACACATACACTTCTTCCAACAAGGCTACACCTCTTAAAAGTGTCATTCCCAACTTTTATTTCTGCCCATCATGTGAAAGCTTGTCTTTAACAACATCAACATGTTGGCAGCCAAAGTACATGACTTGAAACTGAAAATGGACCACCAGAAAGAGTTATTAATTTAACAGGCTGGCAAGCCAAGGATGGGTAAGATTCTACACAGAGCCTTACCAACCTAAGACAGAAGTGCATTGCTTTTGATAATGCATATTCCACACTGGTACAGAAGGCATTCTTGTTAGAACAACCTAAGACAGGCTCGGTCTTGTTTATGAAATTAAAAAGTGGGATTTGTGGAGAGCTTTTGGGGCTGCTTGGCAGAAATCTGACATTGACCAAGGACAAGGAAATGGGCTTCAGACAGGAGGATCTGACATTAGGCTAGAACAAAGAAGTAATTTCAGGCGGTAATCTAAATCTTAGGCTAGAACAAAGAAATAAATTCAGGCAGGAATCTAAATCTTAGGTTAGAACAAAGAAGTAGACTTCAAGCATGAAAATGACTTTGGGCTAGGACAGGGAAGTAGGCTCAGATATTTTGGTCATCCTGATAAGCCCTTAGAAATAGTGATCATGGGAGTAATCACGGGACTTTATTGCCTTGCTTGTTCTTTGACTATTTGTGTTTATTGTCTTGCTTGTTACTTGACTATTTGCATCTATTGTATTATTAGTTCCTCAATCTAGAACTGACCTTAATACTTGCATGTAATTAAAATGGTATAAAAGCAAAAAGGAGGAGGAGGGATGGGATGGGGGCTTATGGGGGGGGGGATGGGAAAAGGGGATAACATCTGAAATGTAAATAAATAAAATATTCAAATAAATAAATGCCATTCCCTATGGGCCTATTTTCATTCAAACTCCCCTCACTGAACCCTTTAGCTCAGCCCTTCAGCCGGGGTGGCTGGCAGTGAGCTTTAGGGATGGATTTTCCTGTCTTTTGTATCACAGTACTGACATTTCATACTGACATTTGACTGCCCAAATCCAGTTTTTTACGTGAACTCTGATCCCTCAGACAAGTGCTTTATGAACTAAACTCCCCAGCCTCCCTGCATTCCTTTTTATATAGAGGAAGGAGACTCTAAAACTCCCCGATCCTTTGGCAAAGAGGTTATGAGAACACAGGTAGGTCTCTGAGCCGTGTGCACACTGGAACACCATCATCAGGTCTCAAAGTTCCAGTCATAAACTAAGTTAATGTGGCTATTCATGTTAAGTACCAACCTGGCTATAGAACTCCTATAAACATGGAGACATCCTCAGCATTCACCAGTCATAAAAGCAGGACCCTTTGAGAAATGTGCATCTGACTTGATTACAAGGTATAAAATCAGCAACCTTTGGTACAGAGGGAAGCACACAGACTCTTCTCCATCCTGCCAGCAGCCAACAGAGAACTCAGCACCTTGAAGCGTGTTTGAGGGAGAAGCAGGGAAGGTTTAAATGATACAAACAATGAAAATTCCCTTCTATCCTTTTCTTAACAGCAACAGAAAATTTCTTCGTTAGTTTTTAACTTCTTTTTTTTTTTTTTTTTTTTTGGTATTGAGGGAAGTCCATGTCTAAGGCACCTGGTGATTAATTAAATCTGAGAATACTTTGAAAAAGTAGATATTACAGATGAAAAGCAGGTTGGACATCCAACATGAACAGTCTATCCTCTTAGTTGCTGAGCCATTTCTCCAGCACCCTGTAACACAACCTTATTTCTTCATTAGAAAGATCTCATTGGGGTGGAGACATAGCTTGTAGTGGTGTCAATAAATATGGTCCCCTTAGGTTCATAGGGAGTGGCACTATTAGAAGGTGTGGCCTTGCTGGAGTAAGTGTGATTCAGTCTTTTCCTGCTTCATGGGGATTAAGATGTAGAAGTCTAAGCTCCTCCTTCAGCACCGTGTCTGCCTACAAGCAACCATGCTTCCTATTATGATAATAATGGACTGAACCTCTGAAACTATAAACCAGCCTCAATTAAATGCTTTCCTTTATAAAAGTTGCCATGGTCGTGGTGTTTCAGCAATAGAAACCCTAATTAAGAAACATGACTTGACTGTAAAGAACATTGGCTGCTCTTATTGAAGACCTGGGTTCAGTTCCCAACACCCTTTTGGCACCCACCAGGGAATCTGATGCCCTCTTTTGACCTTCCTGGGCACCAGTCACTAACAAGTGTGTGTGTGTGTGTGTGTGTGTGTGTGTGTGTGTGTGTGTGTGTATAAATATTCACATACATAAAATCAGGATTATAAATTTCATTTATCAAAGACAAGGTCAATGTAGCCCTGGCTATCCTGGAACTTGCTATATAGACCAGGCTGACCTCAAACTTACTGAAATCCCCCTGCCTGAGCCTCCTGAGTGCTGGAATTAAAAGTTTGTGCCACCATGCCAAGCAATATTATTTTTAAAGGAAATTCTCATCCAGCTAGAGATAAGAATTGGCAGGTAGGGACAACTACTGCAGGACTGAGTTCAGTTCCCAGAAGACCTCACCAGATGACAAGATGAAGTAGAAAAAGAGCAGAGTGGTCAGCAGTGTCCTTTAGACTGTGGCTAAGGTAAACCAAGGAAGAAATTGATGAGGGTGCCTAGGAATCGAACACTGCTGACCTGGAGTCTGTCATAGCATTAGTGATGCAGGACCATCTGGTGTGCTGGGTGGATGAGGAAAGGCAAGTGCTCATAGAGAATGTTTTGTTTTTCCATGGAAATGCTGGGTTACAGTACAGGTCAGCACTCAGCTATCCATTAAGATTGGGCCAATGAGGAACATTCCAAATAAATACTAAAGTTCATCCAAAACAGATCTTCCTCAACCATCACAGAAGACATTTTAAAGGTACTTTTGCTAAGAACAACCATACTTCTGACCCCAATATAAAGGTGGATGGTTCCATGATTTGTAGCAGGGGCTGGAAATGGCAGGTAGACACTAACACAAGAGAAGATGAGATATCCTAACCAGGCTGCCTTTTAAGAATGCAAGTTGGTGGTTCTGGAGAAATGGCTCAGCAGTTGTTCTTGCTGGGGACCCAGGTTCAGTTTCCAACATTCACATGATGGCACACAACGATCAGGATCTCAAGTACCATGTGATCAACACCTTCTTCTGACCTCTGCAGACACCAGAGCACAAACATACATGCACAAACATACATGCAGGCACAACAATAAACACGCAAAATAAAATAAGCACATCTTTAACAACAACAACAATAATAATAATAAATTAATGCAAGCTAGAGGATGGGCAGAGGGTTCAGCGGATTAAAATATTTGCCCCTGTCTGAATACCCAAGCACTGCATAAAAGCTGGAGACCAAGCACAAACATCTGTAATTGCAGTGCTCTTGCATGCAGATAAAAGATAAAGAATCCCAGCTCTCAGACCAGCTACCCTGCCTGATTAAACTCATCAATGCAAATGAAGAAAGAGCCTTGGTCTCAAACAAGGTAGAAGGTGAGACTGACATCCAAGGTTGTCTCCTGACCTTCACATGTGTGCCATAGCGTGTTTATACCTTCATTCACACACACACACACACACACACACACACACACACACACACACACACACACACACAAATAATGTGTATAAATGAATAACCCCCACCACACACACAAACACACACACCTTTTTATATTTTAATCTTAAAGAATTAAAACTGAAATTCTGTGTGTAGAACTGGTGAGATGGCTCAGCAGTTTAAGGCCCTTCTTTGCCCCTGAGCGTGGTGATCTAAGTTGGATCCCAGGAATAATGCCTGAGAATTATTTTCTGACACACACACACACACACACACACACACAGAGAGAGAGAGAGAGAGAGAGAGAGAGAGAGAGAGAGAGAGAGAGAGAGAGAGCAAGTGAGGGGGGAGAGGGAGAGAACAAATAAATAATTTGTTTAAATAACAATTTTAAAAATGAAACTGTTAGGTGTGGTGGTGCATGCTTTGAACCCCAGGGCATGTGAGACAGCAATAGCAGGATTTTAAGTTTCAGGCCAGCCTTTACTATAGTCTTGTCACAAACCAACCAACCAACCAACTACATCAAAAACAGAAACTTGAGTCCACAGACGGTTTAAAATGATTGACCTCTCCTGGTTGACCCCACCAGCCCTCAACAAAACCTATTTTATCATGTGATCTTTCCCTTGTCTCCTGCAACCCTTGCATCTCTTGACCACTCTACCTCTTATGGCCTTTCTCCCTTTCTCCTTTATTGCACAAGCAATACGGTCAAATCAGTGTTTCTTGATTCCCTGAATGATATCACCAACTTATTGGCTCTCTCCCCTTTTCTGACCCATTTTCCAGCCCCATTCTATTCTTAAGAGCCTTCTGCCCTGTTCTCTGGGTCCAATGGTTCATCACCAGGAAAAACTCTTGAAACTACAGCTTTTTATCAACCTTTATGCCCAAACTTAGGAGCATTTAATATTTTGATCTCTGGATACTTTTAATCATTTAAAACAGTGATTCAGGATCCTAAAGAACTTTATTTGCCCAGTATCTGTCCATACTTCCTATATTCAAAATTACAAGTTAAAATGAAAAGTTTAATATAATACAATCACCATGTATTTTGTGAAAGATAAGATTGTTCAGAATGATAACATCCTGGGAAGGAAGAAACTGCTGGCATCTCTGTGAGACTCTTTTCTATTCCGTTTAATGGAGGACAGTAGGATTCTGCTATATCTGCATTCAGTCTAGCCTTAGCTGTCCTAGAACTGACTTGAAGGCCAAGCTGACCTTGAGCTCAGAGATCCACCTGCCTCTGCCTCCTGAGTGCTAGGACTAAAGGCTTGCTTCACCACCACCCAGCTTTGCATCCAGCCTTTTGCATTGACACATATACATTGCCTCCAGAATAGCAGCACACTTATGAAAAAAAAAATCCAGTAAAGATGGTAAACAATACTGTAGGCTTTGACACTTGATCTTAGCCAAAAGGCTGAGAAGTGATCCGTAAGCTTTCTATGAAAGTAGTGTTGTCTCATGGAGCTTTGGCACGGTCCCGGGGATGACGTTGGGTCTTGGAACACCTGGAGAATCACAGTCCTGATTGGAACGCAGGCTGCTCCTTGTTTCCCCACAAATTCTCTGAACAGTATTGGTTGCTGTTCAGTGTCCCTCCAACTGCTGGGCTGGAAGTCAGAATGTTTGTTTTCCTTGTTACCCATGTTGCTGCCAGACCACAATCTCTCCCTCAGAATGGGCACATCCTCATCAGGCCATTCTGTTCACGGTCTCTTCTTTCTGTGGTCACTGTTGAGTCCAGGGTCATCCCTATCTTTCCCCCAAGCTTTCACACCTGGCTTGCTCACTCTCCTACCAATGCCCCATGTCACACTTCTTGATAATTTTAATATCCATACCAAGAACCTTTGTGAGATCATGGCAGATCAGATCCTTGTTTCCCAATGACCTCCACTCTACAGTCACTGTTACTTTCATGGTCAGCCTTGACCTTGTACTTCCTGTGGACTCCCTCTTGAACTCTCACCACCACATCTCATTTTCTCAGCAAGAATTATAATGTTCTAACTCCACTGAGGCCTCAGTTGTAACCAATAGCTCTCCTTTGGGTTTTAGTGATGCCCCAGTGAAGCTTATCAAACATGTGTGAAGTGTTTACAATGGTGCTTGACACACAGCATTATATTTTTAAGAGCAAAGGTAAATCTTAGATATGACATTAAAAGTAAGAAAAGAATTTTGAGACAGAGTCTCCAAATCATTATGTAGCCAAGGATGACCCTGACTCCTCATCTCCTGCCTTTACCTCCTAAGCGCTGGCATTACAGATATTTTCAGTTTTGGGCATGCCAAGGATCATCAAACGAAGGGTTTTGTATCTGCTAGTTAAGCAATCTGCCATCTGAGCTACATCACTGGTCCCAAATAAGAAAACTTTTTTGAGCTTATTGTCCATGCTTTTTTTCTGTTGGTTAATAATCACAGTTCTTTCATGGTCTAGTATAACATCTGTTTATTCTAGCTTTTCTTCACAACTGCAGCAAAATGTTGTGCTTCTGAATAATAATGAAGTTTAAGGAGACTTCAGTAAGTCAGCTAAAAATATGTATAGGCTGGGTGTGGTGGTGTATGCCTTCGATCCCAGTACTTGGGAGGCAGAGGCAGGTGGATCTCTGTGGCTTTGAGGCTACCCTGGTCTACATAGTGAGTTCCAGGCTAGTACATAATAAGTTCTTGTCTCATAAAACAGTCATCTTCAAATTAAATCAAGACACTCATATCTTCCCCACTTCCAGAAGTCACGTAACCATAACATGAATAATGACATAAGATAATGGTCTGAGCATCAGTTACAGACAAAAGCAGATGGACCAAACAAGAGCGTGTTCATGTTTGCCCATACCTGTTTTGGAGGGAAGAGAAACATAAAGGAGAAAGAAAGCAAAGAGAAAAGAGAGAAAGGAGTTCTGTGGCTCCTGAGGTAGAATTCTGGCCAGAAGATTTCATCTAAGTGAGTCAGAAACCTGATCAAAACTCCCTTAAGAAGATTGGGGAGATGGTTCAGTGGATAAGGCTCTTGCTGTGGATCCCCTAAACCCACATAAAAGCCAAGCATGTTCAGTGGCCCTTCTGTAATCCCAGCACTCTGGAGGGATAAAAAAGTGACCCTCATGGTAACATGGCTATCTACACTAGCAGGAATCAGGGGCTCCAGGCTCACCAAGAGGCCTTGCCTCAAAATAGAGATTAAAGAAGATATGCAACGTGAACTTCAGGCCTTTACATTCATATACATTCATGTGCGCGCACACGCGCACGCACAGACAGACAGACAGACAGACAGACACACACACACACACACACACTCATACATACTCCCTGAAGGCAATCTGGCCTACTTTCTTTAGTATTAAAGCTTTTTAGGCCTCTTTCTTCAAGATCAAAGTCCCAAACACTGCCCTATAGCCACCATTTAGTATGCTAGGTTCATTTGATACAAAGTACAATTATGGGATTAAGTTCTCCAGAGACTGGCATAGAAACTAGATCACTAAAGAACATAGAACCTGTAAAGTCTTTTAGGACTTTGCCCAGAATTCCATTGATAAGTTGTCTTTTTTTCTTTCTTTTTTTGCTTGCTTGCTTGTTGTTTATTTGTTTTTGTTGTTGGGTTTTTTTTTTTGTTTTTTTTTTTTTTGAGAGAAGGTTTTTCTGTGCAGCCCAGGCTATGTTGGCTTTGTTATTACTCCCATTGCACAGAAAACCACCTCAAACTTAAAAAAAAAAAAAATGGTTGTGACCTTTCACAAGCTTTCCCAGACTATTGGAATCAGAAATAGTCATGAATTACATTATTTTTATTTTATTTACTGTTGCTCAGTCTCTCCCAACTTCAGTCATCTTTCAGACGCAAATTCAGAAGAAGTAGTTTAGAACTGCTTGTGAAAAAGAAGTGTTCTCACAGGATGCATCCCTTCGGGCTGTTGTGGAAAATGAGGGGAATTGTGAGGAACAGAAAATGAAAGCTATCAGAGCAAACATGTTGTTGTCCCCAAGAACAAACTGGGTCTGCCTTGTGTGCTATAGTATCCAGCCCAGTCAAAGCAAGCCATGCCAGACAGGGTGCACAGCTGCTACACAGAGTTTTCTGTTTATTCTTGACATGATCGAGTAGTCCTTCTGTCCCAGCAGGAACCCAGACCAGCTCCTCACTCAACGTTTCCTCCTGGGGATTGCACGGGCCACCCGAAACAGCATTTCACACCCTTTCACCAAGGAAGTCTAGAGAGCCCTCTTAGACATCTGTTTCTGAGAAAGGGCAATACTGCAAGATTTTGCCACTATTACTGGAATAAGATACTTAAATGATTCTCAGAAATCCTGAATACAGCTGCTGAATGTAACTCAGTTGGTAAGGTGCTTGTCTAACATATATGAAGCCTGGGTTCAATCCCTAGCACTGAATGAACCCAGTGTGGTGGTGTACCTCTGTAATCCCAGAACCAGGAAGGTGGAGGTAGGAGAGGTTCGTCCTTGTATACATGGCAAGTTGCAGCTCAGCCCAGATTATAAGAGAGCTAGGAGGGAGGGAGGGAGGAAGCGGGAGAAAGAATGAGAGTGATCGAGGGGTGGGGGGGAGGGAGAGGGAGAGAGAGAGAGAGAGAGAGAGAGAGAGAGAGAGAGAGAGATCCTGCATACAGTATGCATTAGTATATTAAGACCTCAGAGGTAGTCTTCAGAAAAGGAACATTCAACAATTTAATTTCTCTGCATGGAACGCTCTTAACAGTTTCACTCTGCAGAGCAGAGCTGGGGAAATGTTGTCCAAGACAAAAGAATCCTGTCAGTCAAATGTACTTCGTGAAGGGCTGAGGATGGTTTCAAGATCAAGGAGAGATCTTAATTGAGTCTACTTGGTAGCCCCTGCTTTCCGAGGTTTAATTTCTTGGATGACTAGTCTGCTGATAGTATCAGAAATTTACAGAGGGAAAAAAAATAGTCCTGCTTCACTTTCCACTGCAGAAGCAGAATGAGTAACCTTGAACAATCTTGCCCCTTGGCCTGCTCAGGCACCTCTTCCTAAGAACCCACCAGCTTCTTTCTGGGAAAGCCTAAGTCCTACTGTGGTGTGATCTAAGGACATCTGAATGTACACTAGATGCCAGCCCCAGCTCAGCATCCCACCCCACCTCACTCCACCCTGCTCTGTGCCTCCACAGTAACTGCTGAAGTCTCAAGGCTTGTGCTACGCACACAACATGAAACTGCCCAATGGAGGAGAGCCAGAGGTAGGTGCTCAGTGAAATCACTTTTAAAAAGTTAGGAAGAAAGGTAGAGGGAGAGAAGAAGGAAGCTAACTATGGTTTGCACACATCAGCTTGCCCAACATCACACCTCTAGTGAGAAGCACCAGGCCTCCAACACAGACCAACTAAGCTCTTTGGCACCTCAACGAGCTGCCAGGACTTGTGGTAATGAGCAAAAGCAAAAGCCCTTTGCTAGTTTCACCTACTCAGTGCATTAACTCTGGTCAGATTTTAGTTTGCACCAAATGTGGTGGTATAAGTCTATAATCCCAGCACTATGGAGATGGAGGCCAGAGGACCAGGAGTTCATGTTCATTCTGGGCATCACATTGAGCCAGAGGCCAGCTTGGGCTACAGGAATCTCTTCTTTCAAAAGGCCCAGACTGTAACTTGCGTAATTAAAATTGTGTATGTGTGTATATGATACCCCCTTTCTTTGTGCTTGATAATGACAATTGCTAAAATTTATTGAGCACTTAACACGTGTCACAATCAAGAACTTTGCAGAGTTCGTTCCTCACAGCTATCCCCAGAAACAAACACAAGTACATCTTTATGGGCCAGAAAACTGTGTGTCTTGGAAAATAGTTACATTAGCCTCGAACTCAGTGGAGGGACCAGGTGGAGAATGATGCAATTTAACCCCAAACTTCAGAGATGTCAAGAGAATCAACAAACAGAGGCCACAGGCTGGAGAGCTGGTTCAGTAGGTAAAATGTTTGCCATGCAAGCTTGAGGGCTTGAGTTCCAATCCTCAGCCCTCAGATAAAAGCTATGGTCTCCAACTGTAGTGCCAGCATCAGGGAAGCAGAGACAGACAGACCCATGGCGCTCACTGGCCAGCCTGTTCTAGCCACACTGGTGAGCATTAGTTTCAGCTCTAGTTTCATCTCTCACATCAATGCCTCACTCTTTCAAAACTCTAACAGAAGGCCAAGGAAAAGGGGAAGCAGAAAAGACTGGAGTAGGTCACTGGTTGCCAGCAGGGGCCAAAGGTCAAAGGAAGCAGTGGAAGCTTCCACCCCAGCAAGAACAGAAAGCAGTATTGAGTGAATATCCACAAATCCAGCCTGACTGAGGAGTGCAACCCCGGGCTGTGTCTCAAAAGAGTAAGGTGGAGAAAGAACTGAGAAGACAACTTAGGTTACTCTTTGGCTTCTACACACACATGCACTTGCATGCATGCACATGTGTATACACCACATGAACACATGTACGTAACCACAACCACAAATAAAGTTAAAAAGTGGAGCAATTAATAAAGACACCCATCACTGAACTCTGTCATCATGTGCATGTGCACATGTGTGCATTCATGGCCACACACAAACACATGCACACTCACATAAAGAACTCAGGCAGGTATCACTCATACTTGGAAGGTTAAACATATATAGCGTATTAATTTGACCTGTGTTAACCTCTTATTATGTGTGCTATGCAGAGCTCAAAGCTCATTACAAATATCCACTCACTTGATTCTTCTGGCACCAGGAAATGATGTTGAGGCCGCTGTTGTTTCTACAACTATCCTCACTTCATAATGAATAAACTGAGGCTCAGAGGTACCGAGAGAGTTAAGTCTCTTTGAGACTGAAAACCCAAGAATTCTGCCTCTCTAATCTATGGAATCACCCACTACCAACAAGAACACGACTGTGCCGTATTTAAAATTAAATAACCTGAAAGTTCATAAGCCAAATAGCTAGGTGAGCTAATCACTGTTCAGTGTAGAGTTCCTGACCAGATGAGATCCTGTTGGCCCTCTGCAAGTTTATAGCCAATCGGGTGGTTTTGGTTTCTGTTTGCACGGGGTTGGTTTGCAGCAGTCTAGCTGGTGCAAAATTTTGTTGTCAGCAAGAGTTAGGAAAGTGGAAAAGGCTGGCTGTAAGGGGACCAACCGACTCACTCTGTCCAGTGGACTTGACAGACATGGATTCCATGCTGATCTAGGAGCTGAGACCCTCCCTCCTTTGCAGGAGATGTCTCTCACATCAATGCTTCACTCTTTGAAAACTCCAACAGAAGGCCCAGGAAAAGGGGAAGCAGAAAAGACTGGAGTGGGTCATTGGTAGCCAGCAGGGGCCAAAGTTCAAAGGAAGCAGTGGGGAGCTTCCACCCCAGCAAGAGCAGAAAGCAGTATTGAGCTGAATATCTGCAAATCCAGCCTGACTAAGGAGTCCAACCCAAGACTGGGCCCTTGATCAGCATGTGACGTTGTGTGCCCTATATATAAGCTACATGATTCAAAACAGAAATATCTGTAAAGGGACCTGGAAGAAACCCGTCTTGGTCCACAAACGTTTTATGTTTTTCTGTTTGCTGGCATGCCAAAGAAATGGTCAGACACACAGCAATAAAGAAATGGTCAGACACACCGCAATTTCATTCCACGAACTCCTTCTCCTCTCCCTGCTTATCTTTGTCATGTGATCTGTCTGCTGGTTGAGAAAGGCAGCACTGTCCAGATGGGTGTTGCCGGCTATGGCACCAAACCAGTCACCAGACCCTAGGTACATTATGTAATCTCTTGGGGCCTGGAACACTTTATTCTCTTATCCATGCCCTTTCTTTTAAAATGCGCCTTTATTTGGGCTAGAGAGATAGCTCAATTATAAAAGTTCTTGGATGTGAGCACAACGTACTGAGTCCAATCCCCAGAACTCTCGAAAAAACTCAGGTTTGGTAGCCCTTCCTTGTGTCCTTAGTACTGAGGAGGTAGAGACAGGAAGATCTCTGTGGCTTGCTGGCCAGCCAGCCTAGCATAATGATAGAGTCAAGGACGAGGGGAGATCCCATCCCCAAAGAGATGATGGGCAGTGCCTAAGGAACAACATCCAAGGTTGACCTTTGAGTTTTGAGGGGGCACACACGCACACGCACACAGGCACATGCGCGTGTGCACGTGCAGACACACACGCACACGCACACGCACACACACACCACACTTACTCGCAGAGCTGTAAAAGCGTTGTTCCCTTCTCCCCTCCATCCCCGGCAGCCCTGCACTACACACACCCTCTCCCTTCAGTATCTCCCTTAGCCTGTTGCAATCATCAGGTTACTGCTTTGTCTCCACTCCCCTCACCTCACCACAAAGTCATTCATCTCTGGCTTACACTTCCAAAACAGAGCCTGGGACAAGAGAGAAAACACATTCAGCCTTTTTACAGTGCAAAGGAGGAGGACAGAAATGCAGAAGGGAAGATGGGTGGAGAGCAGGAGGGAGAAGGACAGGATTGGTTTGAAACCACAGGTATGGCTTGAGACACCCTAGAAAAACAGATTTCCCCCCGACTACATCCATTCTTTGTGTCCAGCATCTAAAAGGATTGTTCCTTGGAATCATGGCTCTGACCCCACCCTACCCCCAACCCCTGTACCTCCTTCTTTTTTTTTTTTTTTTCCCAGAGTGACATGTGAGACTGTGAACAGCCAGGCACCTTACCATTCCTTTACAAGGTGAAGTTTTAAAAGACATGTGGGAGGAAGTCACATTAGAACTGTGGAGCTGAAAGTGGAGGAAGGGGGCCCCAAAGGGAAGGGAGGGATCAGTTTCAGTGAGTCAGAGTGAAGGAGTGAGAACCGGCTATTCCCATTCCCACCCTGCCCTCCTCTGTGTCTTTCTTGAGCAAGCCTTCTCTGCAAGCTGGAGCTGGTGGCTTCTATTGCCTGGGGTGAGAATTTCTAGTGAGTCCCCCATGGGTTTGCAGGCTGACAGAATGCCAGTGACATTTTACCTCTGCACCCCCATTTTATGTACCTCTTTCCTATGACTCCAGCCCAGTGACTTTGAATTTGGTAAGGGAAAACTCTATTATCCCAAACAGAAAAAGAACCTTGGCTATCAGTCACTTCATCCCATTCTGCTTTGTGTGTCGCCCCCTGCCTGTTCCCCTTGGGAAATGCACAGCTGACTTTTGTGAGAAGCCGGGATGGCCACTCCAGAAGCACGGCCATCTTGGAAAGCTTCAGGTGCCACACAGATTCCAGAAACTGCTGTCCTCAAATGTCTACAGAGGAGAAAATGAAGCAGACACAAGTGTGTGTGTGTGTGTGTGTGTGTGTGTGTGTGTGTGTGTGTGTGTGTGTGTGTGCATGTGTAAGTGTGTGTTAATTTTCCACAATAGACAGCCTGCTGAGTTCAAGGTTATGGTAAAGATAGCTTCTGTTAGTGTATCTACAAAAATGAACAAATACGATCACACTGTTTCCTCTTGATTATTCTTATGATGGATTATTTCCTCTGGCAAAAATAACTCCTTAAAAATCATGATGATTTCTGAAGGCTTTTGTTTTTCCAGATTGTGTCTATTGCTACTTAACATATCAGAAACGGACATGAACCACAAAGGTGCTAAGGATCAAACCCAGGGCTTCACCAGTACCAAATACATGTTCTATCACAGCTACACCAGGCCTGATACAGAAAATCATTTGATGGTGATTTATTAATTTACTTAAAATAATAGAAGAACCTATTCCATAGCATCATAAATAATATTTTTATGAGACTATAATTACACATTCCAAAACCAAAATATATTTCTGCAAATCTTTTTAATGTCCAACTTGGGAAAACACAGCTAGATTTCACATTTACAGAGACAGAAAAAGGCTGACAGAGAGAGATAGATACAGAGAGACAGAGACAGACAGATAGACAGACACACACACACACACACACACACACACACACACACACACACACACGCACGCACAGAGGATGGGGTAGCACAATGAACCAGTGTCTAGAGTGGCACCATGCACTCCGGAGGATAGAGCATAGTTTGGACTTGACGGACAGCTTGGTGAGTCATTTGCTGTGCAAGGATGAAGACCTGAGTTTGGGTCTCAGCACCATGTGAAAATCTGGATGCAGCCATATGAGTGCCTATCACCCCAGTGCTGTGGGAAGATTGCTGGATCTTTCCAGCTGCCAGCCTAGCTCCAGGTTCCTCTAGAGACCTTGTCTCAAGGAATAAGCCAGAGTGTGAGCAACCTCTGGCCTTAGCATACACACTCCATACATATATACCACACATATATACATAAACATAACCTATGTGGTTTTCCCCTAGAGTGTCCAATAATAAGACCTTTTACCTTCTTCAGCCTGTTAGTCCCCAGTAACCACATCCCCCCACACCCCTCAAGCTATGTTCCAAATGGCTACACCCAAGATAGTCAGATACTTGTCATGAACTCTTGCTCTGTGTTTTGATCATGGGTACAGGCTTTGATCAACACAACAGATATCTGAGCTCCTCATTTTCCTGTTTTGTGCCTTCCCATAGCAGGCCCTCTACCAGGTATGGCCAATCTGCAGCCTGTTGACTGCTTGTAGCCACACTGAGCCAAGGATATCTAAAAATCATAAACTTACTTAAAACAGGCTCAGAGTTTTCTTTGTGCAGTTTTGCTTTTGTACCTTGACTGCTCCAATCTTGAGACAGAACTTTGTAGATGAAAATCTCAAAAGAAACAGGACACACTTGTAAGTCTAGGATGAGTTGAATTTGCGAGCTCTGATAGTCAGGGGAAATTCTACTTTAAATATTGCTGAGAGTGGACCGCTAGTGCCACAGATCATTACCGGATTCTCCTTCCTGAGAACTGGGCAGGGAAGGAGACCAGAAATCCCACTAGTAACAGGCAGACACGTGATCAAAGAAGGGCAATAGCTGCTCTGCAGTAGCAAGCTTGTGGATGGTCGTGATTTCTCTGAGACTGAGATTTGGATGTAACTGATGAAGGACATAAGATTCAGGGCTGGAGAGATGTCTCAGTAGTTAAGAGCCCCTGTTCTTGCAGAGGACTTGGGTTTAGTTCCTGGTATCCACACAGAGGCTAACAACCGACTGTAACTCCAGTCCTGGGGGGTCTAATGTCCTCTGGGAGCACCAGGCAGGCACATGATGCACATACACAACAAGCAGGCAAACGCTCAAGCACATGAAAGTAAATATATATATTAAAAACATAAATTCAAAACCAAGCTTTTATATTAGATTTATTTTTATAGAAAGGAGGCACACACAGCCCAGCATCCTTATGGTGGTGAGAGGATACTTTGCAGAGATCTGTTCTCTTCTTCCTCCATGTGGATTCCAAGGATCTAACTTAGGTTATCAAGTTGGCAGGAAGTGCCTTTCCTTGCTGAACCATCTCACCAGCTCCACAGATGGATGTGTGTATACATAATACATACTACATATATACATATATACATATATACATCATATATACATATATACATATATACATATATACATCATATATACATACATACATATATACATACATACATAATTGAAAACAACAACCTTAGACTTCAGACAGCAAACCAACAAAATTTAATAAACATACACACAAATACAATACAGATTGCTAATTTTTGATCAAACCATTCCTCTTCCCAGCATCAGGGGATATCACTGTGGCCTCTCTCTCTCTCTTACTAAGCCAAACCCCCACGCTAAGGAGCAGCAAACTCCCTTCTGTCCACATTTAAAGTTGGGACTGTGGCAACCGACAAGGGTGTCATCGATCCTGGGGTCAAGTCTGCCCATTCTATGCGGAAACACACTCAGAGATATGAAGTGACTTATCCATCCAAGATCACATATATGTAAGACAGCAGCCATAGCATCAAACCTAACAGATGAGTCATGGACCAGCCACACCAAGAGAATGTATGCTCCAGAGCATCACGGATCCAGACCAATGGAGACTCAGTCACTGGCCCTGGAATACTTGACCCTTGACTTACATGAAATCATGTCAAACAAAACTTAAAATGTGTCCTTCAAACCACAGAATAAGCCCTTCTGTGAATATGCTGAACACCATCCTACCCCAGGTACCTGGGTTATCTTTCCTCCCTTTCAGCATATGCATCCTCTCCTCCCTGACAGAAGCCCCCTTCCGTATTCCCAACCTATGTCCATCGCCACAGGAAAGGGAGGAAACAACCCTCACAACTGGTTTCTTGCTGTTGTAATTCTATTTGTTTCTTATTGACCATTGCCAAACTCCCAGCAGGGATATATACACTGCATCTCTACTCATCCCGCCCCCGCATTGACTCCTGTAAACCCTTGCAGCCTGGCTGCCATCCCAGTGCTCTGCAGAAACCACCCACTCAAAGGTCAATGGTGCACTTGTCAAATGGCTCTCCCTTCGCTGAAATTCTTGCTGTCCTTGCCCAGGCTTCTGTAATCATGAGAGAGCCATTGTAATAACACAGACACTCTTTTACTTAAAAATAGGTCAGGTATTTGAAGCTGTTAATAACGCTGCAGTGGAAAACAGGGTCTCAGGAGCCAGGCTGCCTAGTTCAAACCTTGTTGCCCAAGTGCACTAGCTTATTCCCAGAAGCAAGCCAACTCCCCCGCCCCCAATCCCATATGTATAGAACAGAAATGTAACAACACCTACCCCTCATTAGCCTTGGTGAAGCCCCTGCATAGTCCTGCAACTGTCTTGTGTAGAGCTCAGTGTTTTCGCATGCCATAAGGCTGCCCCCCTTTGCACTGCCTGGTAAGAGTCATAATGGTAGCCACGTCTTGGCTGCTGCTATGTGCCAGCTCATTTCAAACTACTTGCCATGGAAGCATTGCTGCCACCATCCAATGCTTCACCTCACAGGCACATGCAGCATTCTTCATGTCTCACTTTCATTATGAGGGTGCATCTCTTTTAACTCGCACATTCCTCTCCTCTCACTGCCTCTGTGTGTATAGGAAATAACAGGCACAGTAGTATTTATGACACCTTGAAGCTAACTGCAGCTACAACCAGGAGGCTGTTGCTAAGGAAAGTCCAGATGACCCAAACTGAGGACATCACCCTAATGATGTTAAAGGTTACTTGCCATAACCTTTGGATGCACTTTTGCTGAAACTAGGATTTTTGTTCCTAGGTATGCCATAGTGTGAAGTGAGAGGTGACTATAAGACATTCTGTAGGTCTGTGGAATGTCCTTCTGGCCCCTGGAGTTGCAAAAGGTTTTCCTGGCATCATAGCACAAGATCTCCAGAAAAATCATGGGTAACTACTGTTATGGTCTCCATTATACAGACAAAATAAGAACAAAATGGAATCCACCCAGGCCACAGTAGGCAGGCATCTAGCACAAGTGCACCTGCTACAAAACCCTCATCCCATTTGATCTGATTCAAATACATTGCAGAGCAAACACTATGTCTGCCTACCTTCTGTGACATGTTCTGCTAAGTTTTACAACACTTTTATGGTTATATGTGATATTAAAGTGTATGAGTATTAGAGAATATTCAGAAAAGTAAAAAATCAGAAATTAAGACTATCCCTAATCCCACCACCCACGCACTGGTAACATCAAATGAAATAAAATGCCCTCCTAGACACAGCCAACCCCTGTGAACATTCTGACACTGAAGTGCACTCACTTCTACAGGAGATATTTACTAAGTGCCTATTGTGCACAGACCTGAATACAAATGCACAAATAAAGCAAAAAAAAAAAAAAAAAAAAGACAAAAACGAACAGAATTAACAAAAAATCCCAGTCTGGGGCCGGAGACATGGCTCAGCCACTGAGAAAACTGGCTGTTCTTTCAGGGAACACCGGTTTGATTCCCAACACCCACATGGTGGCTCACAAACATCTGTAACTCCATTTTTAGGGGATCTGATGTCCTCTTCTGGCCTCCAAAATTAGCAGACATGTACATGATGCACAGGTATACATGCAGGCAAATCATCCTTTCATATAATTTTTTTAAAAATTGAAAAAAAAAAGAAATCTTGGTCTGTATTCAAGTGGGGAAGACAGACTAGAGACTAAATAACTGAGGGAGTGCTGGAAGTTGTTTGATGTTGTGAAAAAGAGAATTGTGCTCTGGGAGTGGGGACTTGGAGTGTGAAGAGAGGGAATTTATCATTTTTAGGACGTGATCCCAGCATGCCTCAATGAAAAGGCATTGAAAAGCATTGTCTGAAGACATGAGGGGTTGAAAATCCTGGGGAAGGATATTCTGGGTGGAAAAGTAGCAAATTCCTGGCACCTGGGGTGGAAACGCCCTGGTTGGGTCGCAGATGTTTAGAAAGGCAGTCAGGGACTGAATGGACATGAGGACACTAGGAGATGAGACTAGAGAAAGAACGGCACCCGGGTCTTAGGAAGATAGAGGGCCGTGTCGCTGGGGCCTCATGAGGGCTCTGAGCTGGGAAGGTAAGGGATAGGCAGAGAGACAGACAGGGAGAGGCCCAGAGAAGCCACTGCAATGTCCAACAAGGACGCTGGTGGCCTGGAGCAGGTCAGTGGAGGCAGAGGCATGAAATACAGCCAGTCTCCAGGCCCTTCTTAAAGGAAGAATATGCCTTCCCTATGCCCCTGGTTGGGATAAAGAGAGAAAAAGAAGGTGCCCAGGCATTTGCTGAAAATGACCAGAAATAAGAAGCCATCGTCTCTGAAGTAGAGATGATGACAGGAGGTAGAGCTAAGAGATGATTTGAAGTGGTGGTGTTCCATCTGATTGCCTGTATGTTCTGTCATGCTAATGCTGATAGGAGATTGACATGCTTGTCTGAAACTAAAGTGTGACAGTTAATGACCTTTCTTCCTTTACAAAAGTAAGCCAATTAGGGGCTTTCACTTCCTGTTTCATCGTAAGCATTAACAGAGCTTCCCTCCCTAAAGACCTGTTTATCAGTATGTTTTCCACCTGCTAGCCGATCAGTAAGTTCTTTGAAAGCTGTGATTCATCTTTGGGTAGGGAAAAGGCAAAGGGCGTTATTTTAAAACTTAACTGGTCATAGCCATTCCTGCACTAGGTGCCCACGGTGGGGGTGGAATTACAGTAGCAGGAGGGGGCCCAGGAAGACAGAATGATCTTTTGTTTGGAAAAGTAAGTTGAGAAAGCTTTGGGTACAAAGATTTTTTTTGGGGGGGGGGGGGGGAGGGGGGAAGAGGGCCAGAAATAAAAGAAGGTAAATGACCAGCACATTACAATGACAAAAGTGTTCTATTTTTTCAATTTCTGTTTGAGTCATGGTCATATTGAAAGGATCCCCAAGTCACAAAAGAGATAGAAAGAAGTTGTTTTTCAAGGTAGGGGCCTCCATGCACCCAGCAGCACGGGTCAGCAGTAGGGACGCTGAAGAAGCTTTTGTGCTGCCTCAACCTTGCCTACTGTGTGCAAGGTCTGGTTCTGATGCCTTGCAAATACCAAGTTACTTAGTCTCCATAATGGCACAACCAACTGACATTACCCATTACTTTCTTTCTATGGATGAGAATTCCGTGGCTCAGAGGGGCTGCACGGCTGACCGGCTTAGTTAGCATCTCAGAGCTCAGAGCAGGAGGTTGCTGTGTGCTCTTGCCCCACAAGTCATTGTGTCGATTCTATGGTGGCACTGTTAAGTCTACAGCAGTCTGGAAAATAGAACCGAGAGATATTTCGTTTCACAGTTACTCAGGAGTTGGAGTGCTGGAGAGAGCTGGGTGTGACCTGTAGCATCCACACACAGGCGATGGAGAAGAGCCAGCTGGAGCTGCTGCTGCCCCCTCTGCTTCGATGAATCCTCTGTGGGACTTTTCCTGGTTACTAGAGTGTGCGCTCAGGAACCTGGAAGCCATTGGGACGCTCTGGTCAAATTTGTGCTCTTGGTGCAGATTACATCTGTTTGTTTGTTTGTTTGTTTGTTTAAAGAGAGCTTTAAAAATGTTAGGAACTGAGGCCCAAGGGATAGCTCAGCAGTTAGGAGCACTTGCTGTTCTTGCAGAGGACCACAGAGTTCAGTTCCCAGAACCCACACTGGGTGCTTCGCAAGAGTAGCTGCACTGCTTTCACACACACACACACACACACACACACACACACACACACACACACACACACACACACGGAGACGCACACCAACACACAATAAATCTTCTTTAAAAATTAGGAAGCAGTGAGCTCTGGCTGCTTACCCTTGCCACTGATCAGACACAGAGGAAATCACTCAGACTTCTACCACTAACCCCAGCGTCTCACCTCGCCCCTACTCCCCTAGAAGGCAGACATGCTCATTATTCCCGTTTCGGAAAGAGCTGGTACCTCAGGGTTCCGGAGAAAGAACACTCAGCTTGCCTTCGCTCCCATGAACAATTGAACAGAAGGAAGCAGGACATTCAAGCCTGGACTTCCCCACAGGAAACTCCTGCCTCCGGCTTCCCTTTTCCGTGCCTCTGGTGGAGTTCCAGGTGAGCTACAGCCCGCTTGATAAGCAGACTTCCAAGGAGGGCCAGTGACTCAGATAGATTTAAAAACACTCTTTAAAAACTTGTTGCATTTTTAAAATACTCTTTAAAAATTATTTTTATTATTTTATGTGTGTGGTTGTCTTGTCTCCACGTGTGTCTACATAATTTGGGTGTGCCTGGTACCTTTGGGAAGCATTGGATCCCCAGGATCCAGAGTTACCAACAGTTGGGAGACACCATGTAGGTTCTGGGACTCAAACTTAGGTCCTCTGGAAAAGCAGCCAGTGGTCCTAACCACTGAGCCATCTCTCCAGCCTCAAGTTGTTATAGTTAGAATAGTAAGTTTTGAATAAAATCTCCCATTCATCGCTGAAGGGTCATATGACCCCAAACATACTCTGTGGGGAGCTGGGGGAATTGGAAGGTATTGGTTCTTAAATACCTGGGTGCACTTGAGTTGTTTTAGCTTTTTCCTGCACCCCACCCTCCCTACAGAAGGAATGGCCACTCTACCTTATGTGAGAGTTGTGCTGTTAATATCATTAATGCTTTTGAACAGGGTTTTAGTATGTAGCCTAGGCTGGCTTTGAATTCTCAATTCTCCTGCCTCAGCCTTCCACATACTGGAGTTAAAAGTGTGCATCACTTCTTGATTTAAAGGTCATTTCTGTGTGAGGATACCTAGCACTCTAGTGACAACCTGCTCTTAAATTTAGCACTCACTACTAGCTTTTATTTGGTTGTGTGCACGAAAATGTATAAGACCAAAATTTGAGTTCTCTAAGGCATTACTTGCAGCCAGAACCACGAGGAACACATATACAACCATTTAGGGTGCAAAAATGCTTTGCACCCATCAATGGACAAGGTAGATAGGAGTGTCTGGAGGTTTGCAGAGAAGACATCCAGATGCACAGAAGAGGTGGGGTCTGAGTTGGCTGGAGGAGGGGAATGGTTTACAGCTACAGACAGGTGAGGCAGAGAACTCCAGGCTTTGTGTTTTGCATCATCCTCAATCATAGTCTGCCCTTTACTCTTCAGTAAATAGAGAGCACCATGTATCTCCTGCACCATCAGAAGCAGGAGACTAGAAGCTGAGCCTAGAGAAAGTCAAGGCATTGGTTTGGTTATATCCAAACCCACAAGGCAAAGTGTTGTGAAGATAAAGAGAGAGTGCCCAACACAGGTTAAGAGGAAAGGGAGAAAAAAAAAAGGAAATGTAACAGTTATAACCCTAGTAAGAGCTGTGTCAGCAAGTGTGAACATTGACAAGACACTTATTTATTGTGGCAGGTACCATGAGAAGACCTGGACATAGACTGACTCATATGATTCTCATGACAACCTAAAGAAAGAGATGCTCATTCTTATTTGTGTGTTCTTGTGCTTAGGATCTAACCTGGCTCCTCCAGGATACTACTAAGACCTCTACCACTGAGCTACATCTCCAGCCAATGTTATCACCATCATCATCACCACCACCACCACTATCATCATCATCATCGTTGTCATCACCATCATCACCATTCTCTTCCTCTTCTTCCTTCTCACCATAATATTATGAGAAGAGAATGGAATGGATGAAGGGAATCATAAACTTTTCCTCATCATTTCAAATTTAGATTCCTGTACCACCAAGCAAAGCCTCTGAGCCATGGTGGGACTTTTTCCTCCTCAATTCCTTGGTCCTGAAGAGAACAACTCTTTCTGCAACACTTTAGGAAAGGGATATGCATGACCTCATCTTCCCTGTCATGGCTTGGTGACTCCTTAGTAAGACTGATGGATGGCAGGACTTGAGATGTACCCTGAGGTTGGGATGTGCCTCCTTTCTGTTCTTCAACACTGAGGCGTAGGAGAGCAGCTGTCCTCACCTCTCCAGGCGAAGCAAGAATCACTCCTGTCAGGACGTCCCTTCACCTCAGAGTCTCTGCCTTAAGAAATCATCTAGCTTGTCCATGTCTGCCTCACACTCCAGGAACCTCAAACACCAGAGACCTAGATGTGGCTTGATAGGAGGCAATAAATCAGTGAGGATGTCCCTCACAGTTATCTGAAAGTCACTCATGCTTATCTTACTGTATTGTTGTGTCATAAAATACTATGACCCGAAGCCACTTACAGAAGAAAGAGATTGTTTTGACTTACAGTTCTAAGGAAATAGGAATCACCATGGGAGGAGACAAGTGTGGAAGTATGGTACCAAACAACAGACAAGGTGCTTGGAGCGTTCGGCCACAAGCACAAAGTAGGGAGTGACCTGGAAGTCAGGCAAGGCTATAAAGTGACAAAGCCAGTCCCCAGTGACATACTTCCTCCAACTGAAACCTCCCCAATCAGTGCCACCATCTGAGGGCCACGTGTTTAAATACTAAAGCCTATGGAGGATATGTCTCATTCAAACCACCACAATTACCATCTTCTGAAACTGGGTCAGGATTTTAGCGGTGGCTAGGTTCTCTGGAGTTTGTGGTGGACAAAACCTCCTTAGACCCGTTCAACACTTTCCCATTCCACTGGCAAAGGAATTTCTCTAGAGCTGGGAACCCCAAATGCTCAATCGAATCATTTTGGGAATTCAAAGAAGAGTTTACAAAAGCAATGTATAAGTATGTATAATATGTCCCGTCTCCCATCAAAGAGAGCAGGGATTCAAAAAGAGACAATAATCATCCCGTCTCTCCCCCACACAGTAATTGCTATGAATGACTTGAAGCCTTTCTTAAACACATAAGACAATACACACAGGTCTTTTGAAGCCTTTCCTAGACACATAGACAATGCACCGAGGTCTTTCAAAGCTGTGCCAAGTGCAAGCAAACCATAGGCTGCAGGCTAAATCTGACCCACTGACTGCTTTTATCAATAAAGCTTTATTGGACCATGGCCACATGTATTTGCCTGTGTACTGGCAATAGCTGCCTTTCTACTAGAGGTACAGGGAGGAATCATTGTGACAGGAGCCATGTGTGACACAAAGCCTAAAATAGTTATGAGTCAGCCATTTGCAGAAAGTGCTTGTCTCTTCCTGACCTGTGCCTTACTCACTCTTCCCAACTCAGGTTTTCATCTAAGAAAATGCCACGAACACCCTTTTAGGTCAATAAGTATAGGCCTGACTTTCTTCTTTCCTTCACCTCTATCCCTTCCCTTCATCCCTGTCTTCTCCCTTTCTCTTTCTCTATTTTTTTTTTTTTGTTCAAGAGATAGTATCGTTGTACATGTAAGCCAGGTGGGTGTTGAACCCTGCTATCCTCCTGCCTCAGCCATCCAAGTGCTGTAATTACAGGAATGTACCATTATGCTAAGCTTAGTTCTCATCTTCTTTTAAAAGCTAGCCATTCCCCACCCCCCAAGTGGGAAACAGTAACCATGGCCAAGCCCAATGACCCCCAGGGACCCACAGGGTGGCTTGAGAGAACCAACTCCTGCAAGATGTCCTCTAATCTTTACACAGACACCCCACACACAGACCCATAAACTAATAAATGTAATACAGTAAAATGATGTTGTTGAAGCCATCCACCTATCATTTCACAACATAAGAGAATAGTCCTGATTCTCTGATTTCAGCACCAGTGACCACCAGATTGTTTTCTGGCTTCCGCCCTTGTGGAAAACGCAGGGACAAGCATCTACCTAGAGAAACTGAATGTATAAGGGAATCCAAGGGGCTCTCAAGAGAGAGAGGCAGCCTCACCACATGCATGCAACTCCCACGGTAAACTTCTTGAAGCAACAGTTTGAGCCAACCCTGGTTGGAGAGCTAAGAAGAATTAGACTTTGAGGAAACAAAGTATGCCTCCAAGTAACACCTGTGTTCTTGTAGTCACCTGATGCTTCCTCGATGCCTCCTATGAGCTGAGCTTTTGCTGTGCATGCTTCTGTTAGGTGACCCATTCGTGTCTTCTAAGAAACCATCCAAACACTCCCAAGTGCCAATCATATCCAGACATACTACCACTAGCAGGGCAAGAGAGCTCTTGGAACAGAGTAGAAAGAGTTCTGAAAGGAATTTTCACAGATACTTATTCCTGTGGGTCAGAGTCCAAAGCCATAGCTCACGCCCTTGGAGGAAATACATCTGCTTTTCCCTAGGAATGCTGGTTAAACTCAGGTGTGCACAGAAGGCTATCCACGGTGTACCATCATCTCTGGGTTACCAATCAGGCTTGAGGCCCACACTGCCCCTCCTTACAAACCTTCCCTGGGCTCTTGTCGGAAGACACAGAGCATTCTCTGTGATTCATTAACACTTCCCTCCTCCTGCCACTGACCTTGTGTCTGTCATTCCAAAGGTCTTCCGCAGGCTGGCAGTCACGTGGTCCCTTCTTCCTCCTGTCATCCTGTTTGGGAAGATAAACTCATTTCTGAGTTGTCAGCCCACCTCTTGCTGGGCAAAGAACAACAGCATGGGCCCCACCAGCCCTTCTTCCCGTTGCTGCTCTCCCCATGACCTGCTTTCCCAGCCTCCTGTGCAAGCCGACAAAGGAAAGACCCTTTTATCTCCAGCACTTTGCCATCTGGAACAGTCTTTCAGAACATTCCTGAAAGCCATAGATCTTTGCAAACTGGAGTTTTCTTTCTGGCTTCTGCCAGTTGACCATGTTATTGCTAAATTTTAACAAAGCAAACTTGAGATATATACATATATATATGTATATATATATGCATATTTATGCATATATAGATATATATGTATATATACATATATATGTATATATATATAGATGTGTGTGTATATATGCATATATATGCATATATATATGCATATATATATATATATATATATATATATATATATATATACACACACACACACACACACATCTATCTATATATATATGCATGCATGCTACAAAGAGGCTTTAACGGGAAAAGAGGTTCTCTTTTGGCATTTGTGCTGCCCCCTACTGGATAGAAATAAGTAAATCTGCTGACCTGTCTGCTCTTGGTCAAAATGTTCATTGTTTTAATTTAGGTTGACTTTAAATATCAGTCTTGGAAAGTAACACTCATCTTTGTTATTTATAAAGGCAAAGAATACTACAGCCTATTTTAGGCCTCCAACATCCATTAAATTGCTCTTGACCTTTGATCCAGTAATTTCCTTTCCAAAAATCTGCCCTGATGAAATGAGAAAAGCAAACAGAGTACTCTCAGAGTTGGCTCTCTGGTTATTAGTCACAATAGCCAAAAATCAGAATGAAGTTAAATATCCAACAACAGGTGGTTCAGGATAGCTGTAGGCAAGCTAGCAGGTCCTTAAAAGCAATGCTACTGATGTTGAAGGGATTCATGTCATGGTAAGTCAGCAAGACCTACCACACAACTGTACAATCTTGTCTAAACATGCATGTGAATGAGTTTGGAAGGGATATAGCAAAGCCTCCTGTGGTTTCATAGAATGCTAACATTAAAATATATGTACTCATAAATTTTCAAATTTGCAAACAGGAAAGTTGTTTTGGCATGACAGAAGAACAAGGCTTTAGAACCAAACAACTACAGTCTCCATCTTCCTTCTGTGTACCAGGACAACTAACTCCAGCTGTGCAGACAGACCTGGTCCATCAGCATTAAATGGTAATCATAATAGGATCCATGTCTCTGTCAGGACCATACACATCACCCATGAGAACTGCTCTTGGGCTCTTTTTGATAAGTGGTGGAAGTCACTCTAAAACTGGATAGAGTAGGCAAGCTGTTCCCCCATGACTTAAAACCAAGTCCCCATCCACTCTTCTGTGAAATGCAGATTAGCAGAAATTATGTGGTTTCTACAAGTTGTCTTGCACGCTTAGGGAAGTCCTTGCTCTCTGCTTTTTGAGCTGCTAAGCCCGCCACTTTGCATGATTTGGTCTCCAGCATAGTAAAACCACATTTCAGAGGCACGTTTGTGGGCACTACTTAAAGCAGTGAAGACATTATCCAAGTGGCCACCAAAGGGGCCAAGAGTTCTTATACATATTTCACACTGGGTGGAGCCAACAACAGCAGGACATTTTGGCTAATATCTGATCTTGACTACCATTTATGGATCGTGATTGAGACCACTCTAACATTCATTAACATGCTATGGGGCTCACCAGTGAAAACTCGTTAGCAAGGCATTCAATGTCTCTCAAAGGTGAAGGTATATGAAGCATTTAAAATGACCTATTTGCAATGAGATTTTTCTGATATAATGCTGGCTGAAGGCTGGTTAGCTTGGGAGCTCCCCATGGGGTCCAACTTCAAATGATAATACCTACATAAATATCTTACAGTATGTGCTTACATGCTTCAGGGAGATTACAGACCTGTAAAGCAAGAAAGACAGCCCCAGCAAACTATGTGGTATGAGGTCTGATGCAAAAAGTATAAATATTTGAATTTTATACTTCTGGAATATACTCCCTTAAGGATTTTGAGCTGTAGTTCTCTGCCTACTTTACATTGCTCCCCCCTTTCTTCTTTTCTCCTGTCCTCTGTCTTTTCCATGCCTCCCTCCCTCTCTCCTTCCCTCTCTCCTTTCCTCCCTCTCTTCATTTTTCTTCTTTTCTCTTCTTTCCTGTTGAAACAACTGGGAATGGTGTTCTGACATAATTTGATTAATTCTGAGCCAAAATATCCAGCTGATCATTGATTGCTTGGTCAGGAAGACACGTGTGGGGTCTTCGTCTTTCCATACATTAGCCCTTCACTTCACCATGGGAGTCTCAATTGTGAACTTTAAAAATCCCTTTTGTGGCTGAGATGGTGCAGTGGGACAAGGTGCATGCCACAAAGCCTGACAACCTGAGTTGGATCCCTAGGACCCACGGGGTAGAAGAGAAGAAGCGACTCCTACTGATTGTTCATTAACCTCCATGCATGAGGAATACACCATCCATCCCCACAATAAAAACATAAATGTAAAAAAAAAAGGGAGGCTTCTCTTTCACAAAACAATGCCTTCTATTGAAACAATGTTGTTCTTGTTTGCAACTCAGTAACACACTTCCTGGAATCCATTCATCTGTTCTGAAGTTTTCATCAGTGTGCAGTATGCAGTGCCTGGCTGGTATTTAAAAGAACCTGCCAACTTTTAAACAGAGATGATGGCGGATGGGGGTGAGGTTGTAGAGTTACCCGATCCTGGAGGAAGAGTTTTATGAATTGCGTTTTCGATTCCATACTGAAGGGTGGCCTTGTTTAATAGGTGAATAGAAGAGTGTATCTCCAAACAGAACCCTAGTGGGAAAGAGTAGGTGCTGTCCCCAGAGGCTCACAGGCTGAAGGAAGCACTCCACTCCACTGTCCCCTCCCCATCTGCTCCTTGGGAATTCCACGAAGAGGCCAACTTTGGTAATCTGAGAGTTCTCCATTTAGGGAGGTTTTATCAGGGAAATCAAATAGAGAAGTATTTGATTCAGATAACAGGATTAATTGCCATTCTTCTCATTCTGCAGAGAAACATAGATCAAGGCAGGGGGCTGGGGACTGCCAGTGTGAGGTAGCTCTGTACACTAACAGTGCTCAAGGCTAGATGTATTGTTGTTGTTGTTGTTGTTATTGTTATTATTAGTTTTTGGTTTTGTTTTTGAGACAAGTTTTCTCTGTGTAGCCATGACTATCTTGGAACTCTGTAGGCCAGGCTGGCCTCAAACTCAGAGATCCACTTGCTTCTACCTCCCGAGCGCTGGAATTAAAGGTGTGTGTCACCATGCCCGGCTTCACTGTAGATTTTAAAAAGCCATTTCCTCAGATTGGAACCTGTGTTTCTCCAGCAAAAAGTGCTATAATGGCATCCCTCCTTCTTCCCATGGGGCAGGACTTCCCCTTTAATTGTCCCTACTTTAATCTGTCCCCCGCCCCCCTCTGCCCCCCAGAATCGTCCGGTTCCTTCTGCCCCCTCCCTCCCCCGGCGCCTCCCGCTCCGGTCTGGTTTTTCAGCCAGAAGTGACTTGCACAGGAGCATAGCAATGGCAGCAAGTGCTGGATCGATGCTTATGGGGAATGCTCTGTGAAGAGGAGCGGCCGTGGGTTCACAGGGAGACTTGCTCATAGTCATTCGGCCAGATTCTGACTCCGAAGTTTGGGGAGGTTTTAATGACCTCTAATTCTGACCACGTGTCCCAGTTGGGTCTAGAAGTCCTAGCTTCAGCTCATTTAAGTCCACTCTCAAACCCTGTGGTAGAGTCTTAAAACCACCTTAACCACCCACTGTCACATGCACAGCTCTAGGAACCGGAAAGTGGAAACGCTCAACGAGCATCTTCAATTTATGGCTTGCGGGTACCATGCCACACACCCGCAGCCACCATAACTCTTTCTGCCTCTGAACCATGGAGGTTTCCCCATACGACTCTCCCCTGAGCACCAGAGTATAAAAATGGCTCAGTTTCCTGAGGCTATTGAGCAAAATAACCGGAACAAATGAATTTCTCTTGGTAGGACAGGTTCCATTTGTCACACTATGAACTGGGTAGCCCAGGGGGGCGGGGACCTCAGGTAGCCTGGTGACCACCGTGGATGTGCAATGAAGATGTTGAGTGTCTTGGTTCCTGTTAGCGACCCAGCCCACTGCTTCAAATGAATTGAGTCCTCAGTCTGAGTGGTTTGCATGTGTTTACAGGCTAATGTTCTAAGAAAAAGTTAGATAGAGTCCAAACAGAATTCAATTCTGTCTTTTCCAAGAGAGATAAGCTTGTTTTTTCACCAGAGCCAGCTAGTTCTGAGGTCCCCAAAGACACTGCCAAGCCTTACTTGGCCCTTTTGTTCCCCTGTTCTCAGGTCAAGTTCAACTTTGTTCAGAGCAAGGAAAAACAACAACAACAACAACTTTTTTCCTGTGTCCCGCTGTTTGCCACAGAAAGGAGCTATTGACAGGCCCACTATTGGAGTTTTCAATGTGTGGGCCTTAGGTGGCAGAAGGGACACACACGTGAAGGCCTGCAAAGGGAGGTGTTTATATATCCCTTTGAATCGGACTCAGAAGCCAGAATGCTTGGTACTGAGACCCAGCACCAACTATTAATGTGGTCCTCAATTTCCTGGGGAGAATAACAGTGCCTCTTCCACTGTGACACACAGCGTTAAATACAAGTACACTCTGTATCATTATTGTCATTTGAGGCAAGCGAGTAAGGAAAACTAACGTGGCTGCGGTGTTCCGGTAATGGGAAAGAAGAAATTGTGCTGACCCACATGGAACATTCTGCACTTGCATGCAGACTCACGATTCCCAACCCCCTCATGTGTTTCCAGAGCAGCCCCAAATTCAGACTCTGCAACAGGATTCAGTCTGTAAATACTGACAACAAACCAAAACACATTATCAAACCATCCATTGGACTAAAAACAGCTGGGGGAGGGGGGGTCTGGCCAGATGCTGTGTCTGCAGCCGTGGCCTGGTTACCCCATCCTGCCACCACCGTGTGTTGGGTGTGAATGAACTCTGCAACCCCCAGATAAACAAAACTGCCTAATGATTTTGTTTCCGTCCTTCTTTCCTTTTATTTATTTATTTATTTAATTTTTTTATTTTTTTCAATTTCAAGTTTCTCGAGGCAGGGTTTCTCTCTGGAGCCGTGAGTGTCCAAGAAGTCGCTTTTAACCAAGCTGATCCTCTGCTTCTGCCTCCCCATTGCTGGAATTAAAGATACACTACTACCCCTGGTGGAGTTCATTTTAGTTATGGCCAAGGTGGGATTTTATTATTAAAAGGGAATTGGTGACAGAAAACTTGATGGCTAAGCTGCCAATGAGGCTAACAGTGACTAGCAGTGGCCAGGGTCGAGGACATCCCATCCCAAGAAAACTCCATGTTGGGTGCAGCGGCAGACATAGTCCACATGATTGATGTCAGCAGACCTTTGAATTGTGAGACCACTTGTAATTCACTCTTTAAACACGGTAAGAACCTGATCTCAGGATCAAGCCCTGGTTCCATCCCTCCCTGGCTGTGTGACTTTGGGTAAGCAACTTGTTCTCTCTGTGACTCTGTACAAGCGAACATGCTTTCAAGCAAAAGTGCTGTGGGTACAAGGACTCTGGAGTCAAGCCACCACAGGAGTGGGATTGAACATGAGGACTGGGGACAAGCTCCGAGTTTTCAGGAGTAATAACCGAGAGAGCTTAAAGGGACAGATTTCAGAGCTGCAGGTAGGTGACAGCATTTTAGAAAGCAGTGCGGCTGCTTGATTAAAAAGGGCTCTCAATGCTTGGCTGTGGTACAAACTACTGGGTAGCCCCACCTTCCTTATCTTTAACAAAACATATAATAAAGGGGGCTAGCAAGATGGCTCAGTGGGTAAGGGCACCTGCCACCACTTGACAAATCAAATTCAGTACTAGGGACCCATATGATTGAAGGAGAGAACCAACTACTACAAGTTGTCCTGTGGCACAAAATAAATAAGTGAATATTTTAAAGTGTCTACTATATTGGCCCCAAAGGGACTGTACTTCCCTGTTGGTTGAATGTGCCATCTGACAGCTTGAACTTAAGGGGAAGTCTTATGTACAAACTTGGACACAATGGCTGGAACTTTGGCAGCCATCTCAGATTGTGAGGTAAGACTCTTCTTTCTCCTGAGTCTGACTAGGATTATTTATAAAAGCATAAGTTAGGATTATTTGTACATGCACGGGTAAGTTACTGGTGGCTATATCACTGAAGACAATGTTCTTCTCTCCCTCAGCAACCATTAACTTGAGGGAGGCTCAGGGTCCTTGGAAACCCCTCCCTAGTCCAGGACAGAATGTTAACAGGTCCAGTCTTGCGATCACAGCTGAAGTTCAGGAGTGCGTCAGCCATGTCCGGCCATGAAGACATCATTCCACAGCACCCACCCCTCCCTCTGGCTCTTTCTTCCTGAACGTTCTTCCAAGATGTTCTTTGGGAACAGGAGGGGCTGATGTAGATGTCCAATTTATGACTGAGCATTCAATGGGCACTTTTTCTCAGTGCTCTGTCCAGTTCTGTGTCTCTGTGGTAACTCCTACCCACTGCGAACAAAGCTTCTGTCACCACAGTAGCAGTAGTCTGTAAGCATAACCATTTAGAAGCCAATCTGATGAGCATACTATACCCATTGATCAAGACATGGGGGCCAGCAAGATGGCTTAGTGGGTAAAAGTGTTGGCTATGCAGAACTAGATGTGAAATTCCTCCTGCAACATGGGCCTCAAATCCAGTCAGGAAGTACTGTGCTGCCCTTGTGGCAGTCATGCTGCTATTATATACTTCAAGGTGCCCGTCAAGTTGATAGCATAGCACACAGGGCCGATACCTCAAGAAGACTGTTGAGGACAAGTCTCTCAGCAAGCTTCCTAGCACCTTCCAGCACCGTGAAAAGTGACCAGCAGAGAGGAAGCTTCCAGCTCCATTCTCACTTGATGTCTTTATGGCTTGCAAACAAAGCCTATATGGTCTTCAACATTAGGGTCTTGCCATCTGGTTCTGGTCATCAAACGGCAGCAGTGGCAAGAGCTGACGCCGGATTTTAAGGGTCACAGAAGAGGAAGGACTTTACTAGAGGAAGGCTGTCTACCTTTGGCCTTATTAAGGAGAGAAAGGGAAGTTCTTTACCATAAACAATTGTTTAGATCTAGTCCTAACGTAAGATTGAACTCAATCCTAACCTCCAGAGGTTCCATTGGCTGTGTTTTAACTTCCGAGCAGGATGAAGCCATCAGTGGTCTATGAACAGGCAAGTAGCAAATTGAAACTGTGATGCCGAAAGGTACGTAGTGCAGAACAGTGTGGCCGTGACTTCCCAGTACTAAAGGCCGGAGGGAGAATTCAGGGACTGAGCACCGGGAGGAGAGGCGGACTGCAGTGTGCAAGGCAGAGTGCAGTACGGGAGCACGGAAGGGAAATGAGCAAGGGCTGAAAACTATTTTCATGGGATGGGTTTGTTTTAGGTTTTAGATTTTTTTTAAATATGTCAAAAATATACAAATATTATCTTAATCCATTTACAAAATATCTTAGACCGAGTAATTTGTAAATGGTAGCCATCGGTTGTTCACACTGGAGTGTGGAAGTTTACGGTCAAGGAGCCAGCAGATGTAGTGCTGTGGGGATAAGGGCGGGTACAGAGAGACGAGCAAGCTCCCTCCAGCTCCTTGATAAAAACTCGAATCTACTGTCAATTCCCAATCACTCAATCATCGACAAACCTTAGTTCTTAATAGTTCTTAGTTGCTCTGGAGATCAGAATTGAACATGTGATGGGGGGGGCATCAACCTTCAAAATAGAGCACAGATTATGCATGTCATGTCCACAGGATATCCTACTACCCACCCCCAAAGGTCAGGCCCACTGACTTGGTCCAAAATTAAATCAGTTCAAGCTAGGCCACAGAGGATTTCTGGTGGTTGGGTAAAGTGCCAGCATTCCTGTCCCATGCCGGATCCTTCAGCCTCTGTTTATCTGTGCTGGTCATACACCTCACCCTTCTCACCTTATCTTCCTCTACCCGGAGCTCCCAGGCCTCCCTCCCTCCCTCCTTCCCTCCCTCTCTCCCTTTCTCCCTCCCTCCCTCTCTCCCTCCCTCCTCACAGCTACTCATCCTCCTTATAACCTGAATGGTTTTTCCACATCCGGCTTCCTTATCCCTGATTATGTCTAGTCTGCTGTTTTTTCTCTCTGATCTAGACTCTTAGATGCTTCTAGCTGTTTTGTCTCTCATACCCATAATAAAAATCCCCCCCCAACCCCAATCATGGAGCAGCCATTTTGGTGGCGTCTTTATTGCCTCGTAGCTTACAATAATACTGAGAAAAGGTATTGTTATTATTATTATTTTTTAGTCTGTCTTAAGTTGACAGGTGAGGCGGTTGTGGGCTGGAGCAGAGACTACTACACAACACAGTAAGATACTTTAAAATGAGGGCTCCTGAGTTAGGTTGCTTGTGTCATATCTGGATGCTATTAGTTATAAGTTCCGTGACCTTGACCAAGTTACTTGCCTTCTCGGTGCCTTGGTTTCTTCCTTACTGGTGTAATAGTTTCCATGTTCAGGTTGCTGGTTAAGGGTTAAACAAGATAAACTCCTCATTTTTCCAGGTGCTCACTCTTCGGTGCAGTTTGCCGGGGATACATTGATGGCTAAGAGCACTAGGGAGCACGGGTGTGTGTCTAGTGAGCAAGAAGACTTATAAGACAGTAATGATGATTGCTGGTAGCACACTGAAGCACGGCTTGTGGGAAAACCTCGGTGATGGGCAAGAGGACTCTACCCAGGGTTAGCTCATAAACATGTATGCTTGTAACAGTTGTATATTTATAATGACTTAGAAAAATACACTTTCCGTGGGTGATAATAAAATCTATCCATTCAACAAACATCCCCTTAGTCCGTCCTAGGTGTTATCTTAAGCATCTCAGAGAGCAGACTAGAAAAGTTCCCAACCCACATGATTTGTAAATATATTTGTTTAAAATAGAATCTGTCTTATTAGGTAAACCATGCGGGTGGCTAGGGCAAAGTGCATGAAATAAGCCATGAATGGACTGGATTGTCACCACCCACCTCTGAGGGGAAGGGCCATGTGTGCTACAGCTCTCTCCATGAACTGAGATTTCCTTTTTTCCTTTTTCCTTCCTTCCTTCCTTCCTTCCTTCCTTCCTTCCTTCCTTCCTTCCTTCCTCTCAGGTGCACTGACCTCTTCTTCTGTTCACATTTCCAGTCTTCTATTTATTACTTCAACAAAAAAATTAAAAGTATTTCCTTTTTAAACTTCTGAGAGCCCACTGATGATAGAAATCACTGAGGCAAAGTTTCATAAATCAAGGACACTTTGTATAAAGAAAAAAGCATAAAGAAATGCTTTCATGTTTGCTGATGGTACAGCTGGCTAAGCAGGTATTGCCCAGTGGAGAACATAGGTTTCTTAATCTGTTAATATCCTATAATTATCCCGTCAAAGCACTGCTGTGAAGTGGCCTGCATTGTATCTACATTCAAAGTCAGTACTGTACACTGGAGAATGACCAGCAGATCAATGCTGCCTGTCCTGTCCATTCAAGGAACAATGGAAACATGTCACAGAATGCAGCTGCTGTCCCCTGGCCCACCTGCTGCACACACACACACACACACACACACACACACACACACACACCCTGTTCCAACTCAAAGTAATTCCAGTCCTCCTTAAAGGGAAACAGCGACTGATGAACTTCCCAGTAACTTTCATGCCCATGGGCCTTGTTCACTTCTCACCCCAGCACTGAAGCCATATTTACAGGAAGATTTCAGCTCCTCCACATAGATGATGCCTTAAATGAAGATCCAGGATGGATGGCAAATGATTAAATGAAATATGAAACTGCTGAGTGTGTCTCTCAGTGAGGGCTTGCCTGGTATGTACCATCACATGAACAATATTCAATTTTTACATATGTGAAAACAGAATCCATTTAAAATGTACTGATTGGGACTGAAGAAATGGCTCAGCCATTGAGAACACTTGTTCTTTCAGAGGATCCAAGTTCAGCTCCCAGCACCCACATTAAGAGGCTTACAACTATCTGCAACTCCACCTCCAGGGGTTCTGATGACTCCTTCTGGTCTCTAAGGCACTAGGCACGTGTTTGGTGCACGTATATACATGCATGCACTTACATTACACATAAAAATAATCTTTAATTGTATTGATTGGCATGATCTGACTTTTATACATAAAACTTTCTAAAGACCATGACAACCAAGATGCAGAACCTTTCTGTTACCTCATTACTATGACCACCATCAAATTCTATGCCTCTGGAATTCCCCTCTCCCACTCTTCACACCAACTCATCCTGTTAGGCATCTGTCACTGTTAGCTGCTCTTCACTTCCTAGAACTTTAAATTGAGTCATACAGTATGTACGTTTGTGTGTGTGTGGAGTCCTTCACCATGTACATTTATTTTGAGATCCATTTATGTTGCTGCATAAAGTTTATTCCTTTTTATGAACAAGGTGAACACATGAATTCACTACCACTGGCGTAACCAGTTCACCAGTGGATAGACATTTGATATAGAGACTGGTTTGCTATTTAGGGCTAGTGTGAGCCAAACTGCTACAAACATTTTCAGAGGCTTTTGTATTTCTGAGTAAACACCTAGGAGATGAATGGCTAGTTGTTTAGTGAGAGTCTGTGGAACACGAGTGAGCATTAGGTACTTATTTGACTCTCAGGGTGAGATCACACACCAGTTGATCCACATCCTCAGAGATCTGCAACTGTCAGTCCTTTGAAATTTAGATATTAGGATGGGCTTCCATTTTTATACAAGGAGGAGAAAAACCTCATATGTTGTGCTTAGTTTGGATTTTCTACTGCTCTCAGACAAAACTGACTGATCCTCAAAATAAGCAAAGCAAGACAGGAAGGAGGGGAAGCACAGCTAGAGACATCCATGGTTCCAGCACAAGGTGGTGGTGATTATAGAGGAGAGGCAGGGAGTGGATAGAAGGGCGTGGAACGTGGATGCCATGGCTTTAGGATTCATTGGTGGTTTAGTTATGGTAGGTTAAGAAAAAATCCCTCAGGCTACAACTGCAGAGGAGCTGGGCTCAGACTCAAGGCTACTTAAAAGCTGCTGCCTTTTCTAAGTCTCATGTAGAACTGATGTGCACATAGGCTCCATGGCTTCTATGTTTGTTATAAGACGACGTTCTCAGGAGGGGGAGGAGGGGGAGGAGGGGGAGGAGGGGGAGGAGGGGGAGGAGGGGGAGGAGGGGGAGGAGGGGGAGGAGGGGGAGGAGGGAGAAGAGGGGGAGGAGGGGGAGGAGGGGGAGGAGGGGGAGGAGGGGGAGGAGGGGGAGGCTTGAATCTTGAGGGGTTCTCTGTAACATTGTTATAGTTCTGTTATTACTAAATGATGATTGTTATCTATTTCTATATGTGGTTCTCTTAACTTTAAGAAAATGGGAAAGACTAAACAAAAGCAAACAAAAATGAACCTACATATATTAGTCTTTTGTATTATTTGTGTCACAAAATAGCCAATTGCAATGTAAGGAATGAAGGAAAGAAGGAAGGGTTTATTTGGCTCAAATTTTGAGGATGCGATCCATCACAGTTCTGGAAGTCATGGCAGTCAGAGTGTGTGGTGCCCAGGCAAATTGTATCTGGTCAGAAAGCAGAGAATGAATTCTGGGGCTCATTAGGCTCTTCCATTTCCCTGTGTATTCAGTCTAAGACTCCAGCCCATGAGATGGTGCCCTCTACAGTCACAGAGGATCTTCCTGCCTCACTTAAATCTGTCTGGGAAAACATTAGACACACCCAGAGGTGACTAAGTGATGCTATATCCAAGTTGACAAAGAAGATTAACTGTCATGTCAACCTCTTTCAACTTCACACCCAAATACACTACTTTTTAATCCATAAGTTTCTACCCCTGACCTTCAAAAGCCCATAACATTGTTATAATGCAAAATGAGTTTTATTCATGTTACAGTCCACAAAATCTTAACACTCTCAACACTGACCAAAAGTACAAGAAACTCAGGGTACTCTCTTACCTATGAGTCACTCTACAAAAATAATAATGTTTCATTATTTCAGTGTACAACTGCACAGAATAAACAGTCCCATCCCACAAGGCACAAGCCAGGGCAGAGCAAGGAAAGCTCAGACCAAAGTAAAACCAAAATCCAAAAGGGGAAACATCACATCCTTCAGCTAGAGGCCTAGCATCTGATGTTTGCAATGTCATTGCAATGTCTGGTAGAAACAGTGTTGGGTGTTTTACCCATCTCTGGCCCAGTTCTGCCACCTGTAGTGTCAGGAGCCATGTTGCCGGCTTCTGTGAAAGCCTGCCTGTCAGGCAGAGTGAAGGCAGCTCAGGGTCTGCTGGCAGATTCCCTGGCCTGCTGACGCACGGAACGATAAGAAGAGCTACACTTGGAGCTCAAGGCAAGTGGCAAAATGTTCTATTAATCTTGGTGGAAGGAACAGGGGGAACTCCAGATGGGAACAGATATCCTCTGTACGTCATCCATTGTCTCTGCTAGCGTGTAACGTTGTTTCCCACAATACTGTAAAGTATGTAAAGGCTATGAGAAATAATACATCCAGGGCTGGTGTGATATGGACCTGCCACCCACCTATTTCTAACTTTTGTCTCTTAGTCTTCTTTTTCGTCTTCCCTGTAATCTCCTCCCTCCTCCGTCAGAGGATTGTTCAACTTCTCATCAGCAGGACCTGTGCTCTGTGGCATATGTAACATCTCTCCTGAGCTATGCCTGCAGGATTCCTACACAGATGTCCCATGTTCCTGGTATCGCCAACATTCTGGGTCCTCCATAGCAACCCCAGCTTTATCTTCACTCTCAGCTTCATGCACTCTGTCAGACCCTTCTTGCATGGAATCCAGCCCTGCTACACATTGTCTGGCTCACCATGTTTCCAAACCCTTAGTGTAAACCTCCATAACCCTGTAGCTCCTGTATTTTGCATCCTGAAAAACCACAAGAACAAAGCTGCCACATTCTGCCAGCTTGAGGTGTCATCTGGCCCTCTTCTACCACAGGTATAGTGGTTTCTGTGTGCCTTGTTAGCTAAGCTGTAGAGCTACTTCTGTAGGCAGCTGTTTTCAAGCAGGGAATCCCTTGACTGACATTCCCAGTTAAGCCTTTCTCTGTTCAAGTAAATCTGCAGTTTTATCATGGAGTCCTTGATGGGCAGAGTCTTACCTGTAAGGCAAGTATTGCCTCTATTTTCCTAGTGTCCCTGTGAAAAGTATCTCCTTACAACAATAGAACAGTAGATAAGAGAGGTAGCTTAAATTTTTGTTTTAGTCATTTCTCAGCCTTTTGGTTGAGATCAAATATAAATATTTTTTACTTGTTAAATTATCTTCCATAAATGAGCTATACTTATTTTATAAAAATTTTTAAAAATATTTTTAAAATTACTTATCAAGACTAGAGAGATGGCTCAGTGGTTAAGAGTGCATATTGTTCTTCTAAGGGATTTAAACTCAGATACCTGTGCCAACATCAGGTAGTTCACAACTGCCTGTTCACAACTCTGGCTTCAAGGGATTTAAGACCCTCTTCTGGCCTCCATGGGCACTCCATATAGCCCCCCTCTCTCTGTCTCTCTCTCTCTCTATGTCTCTCTCTGTTTCTCTCTCTCTCTCTCTCTCTCTCTCTCTCTCTCTCTCTCTCTCTCTCTCACACACACACACACACACACACACACACACACACACACGAATAAATTAAAAATCACTTGTCATACTTAAAACTCAACTACCCAGGAAAGACAGCCTGCCTGCAATTACCTATTGCATAAATCCCAGAAGTCTCTGGGCTGAGATTCTTCCTTCTGGTCTTGTGTTTACTGTTGAATATTATTAGCTTTGTTTGAAGGTGATAGAAAACTCTCAATGTACATCCTTTTGCAAAAACACAGCCCTGTAGGAAGACAAAGCTTCAATCACATGGAACAGAGCTTAGGACTGAAGCCAAGGAATCAACTTATCTCTGTGACAGAATGTCAATTCCTTAATCTTGTGACACCACAGTTTCCCAGTCTGTAAAATGGGAAATTTTCACTTGGTTGTAGTACAAGGAAGAATAGGGCAAACTGTGAGGATAAAGGAACTTGGAACATGTGATTTTGAAGAATAAATTTCCTAGCAGATCTTACCAGCCCACAAGCAGAGGCTCCCAGGAGAACCCAGCAGCTGTAAATCCTCTGCACAGAGGGTTGCAGTCAAGCTGTAGCTATTCCTGCTACTTAACCCGGCAGCAAGTTAAGATGCCATCCAAATGTAACTATCTCATCTTCTGCCTGGGGTTTGAGCACCATTATGTTAAACATTAAAGGAAAGAGGCAGAATGATGTGATGCAAAATTAACTAAAAAACAAAACAAAACAAACAAACAACAAAAAAAACTCAATAGCACGCCTGCATACAAACAACAAACAGACTGAGAAAGAAATCAGGGGAAAATACCTTTTACAATGGCCTCAAATACTATAAAATATCTCTGGGTAACACTAACTAAACAAGTGAAAGACCTGTATGACAACATCAAGTCTGAAGAAAAAAAATTTAGGAAGGTATCAGAAGATGGGAAGATCCCCTTGCTCATGGATAGGTAGGATTAACATATGAAAATGACCGTCTACAACCATCAAGCTATTTGTACTACCAAGCTATTGTAATTAAAAATCAAATGGTATTGGCATAAAAATAGACCCATTGTCCAATGGAATCTAACTGAAGAACAGACATAAATTCAAGCATATATGGCCATCCAATTTTTGATAAAGAAGACAGAAATACACACTAGAAAACAACCCAGCATCTTCAACAAATGGTGCTGGTCTAACTGGATGTTGGTACATAGAAGAATGCAAATAGATCTATATTTATCACCTTGCACAGAACTCAAGCTCAGGTAGATCAAAGACCTCAACAAATGCCAGATAACCTGAAACTGATAGAAGAGAAAGCAGGGAATATCCTTGAAGATATTGGCACAAGACTTTCCAAACAGAACACCAATAACGTAGGCACCAAATCAACAGCTAACAAATGGGACCTTATGAAACTGAAAAGTGTCTGTAAGGCAAAGGGTATCGTCAGTTTGACAGAGCAGCAGCCTACAGAATGGAAAAAAATATGTTTACTAATCTGATAAAAATCAGATTTTTGCCACATCTGATAGAGGAGTAATATCCAAAATATATAAAGAACTTAAGAGAATAGATATTTTTTAAAACCCCAAATAATCTAATTAAAAATGGGTTACAGATCTAAACAGAGAATTCTCAATAGAGGAATCTCAAATGCTGCTAAACACTTAAAGAAGCAAGCGTTCAGCATCCTTAGCCATTAGGGAAATGCAAATCAAAACTACTTTGAGATTCCATCTTACACCTGTAAGAATGGCTAAGATAAAGACCATCAGTGACAGCTCATGCTGGTGAGATTGTATGCAGCGAGGGGAACACTTCTCCATTGCCGTGGTAGTGCAAATTTGTACAACCACTATAGGAACCAATATGGAAGTTCCTCAATTAATTGAGACTAGATCTACCTGAAGACCCAGCCAAACCACTGTTAGGCATATACCCAAATAATGTTCCATTCTACGACAAGAACACTTGCTCAACCACATTCATTGTGGCTTTATTCATAACAGCCAGAAATTGGAAATGACCTAGATGTCACCATCAGAAGAAAGATTTTAAAAAATGTGGTATATTCACGCAATGGAATATTACTCAGTCATTAAAAAGAATGAAATCATAAAATTTTCAGGAAAAATGGGTATAACTAAAAAAAACTCATCCAGAGTGAGGTAACACAGACCCAGAAAGACAACTATGGCATGTATTCACTTATAGTGAACATTAACCATTAAGTAAATGATAACCAAGCTACAATCTGTAGACCCAAAGATGTAAGGTAAAGAGGATGGGTTGGGAGAGAGTAGAATAGATATTACAGGTGGAATTGGGGTGGGAGAGATCAGATGGTGGTTGGAGGGAGAAAATTCAGTGAGAGAGATGGCTGGAATTGGGGCTGTTTGTGGAGTAGTGTGGAAACTGAGTGCAGTGAAAACTTCCTGGAATTTATGAAGGTGACCCTAATGAAGATTCCTAGTAAAGGGGGATACAGAATCTCAACTGGCCATCTCTTGTAGCCAGCCAAGGCTTCCCGTGAAGGGACTGAGTTGCATTTAGTAGAGTAGTTTGCTAAGGGGGATGTCCCATGGAAACCCCCAAACAACCTGGGCTGATGCTAAGACAGAAGATTCCTCTCTACAAAGTGACCCCAGGACCCTGTTGCTGAGGACAACATCCACACAACTCCTTGAACATGGAGAGGCTGAGCTGGTGCCTACATGAAGTCTTCGCCCCTGCATTCTAGATTTTTTTGGTGTGGAAGATACTATGTAGGCTACTGAAAGAAAATGTGTACACCATTCCAGTGACAAAACCTTTGACCAACAATCTGTCTTGCCTGGAAGATATGCTAGGAAAATGGCAGTGCAGAACCTGTGGGAGGAGCCAATGTCTGATTGAACTTTCTTTCTTTTTTTTTTTTTTTTTTTTTTTTTTTTTTTTTTTTTTGGTTTTTTTGAGACAGGGTTTCTCTGTGTAGTCCTGGCTGTCCTGGAACTCAATCTGTAGACCAGGCTGGCCTCAAACTCAGAAATCCGCCTGCCTCTGCCTCCCAAGTGCTGGGATTAAAGGCGTGCGCCACCACCGCCTGGCCTGATTGAACTTAAGGTCCACTCTTTGAGAAGGAACCCATACTCAACACTGCTTGGGTAACTAAGAACCAGAGACATAGGGCAAAAGCAAACATGACTGATCTTTGTAAAAAAAAACAATCAATAAAATGATTTCTAATTGTATTCTGCTATATCGCAGATTAATGCCTTATGACTCATACCAGAGGGGTTTCCTCCAGCAGCAAGCCTCAGTAAAGAAAGATGCAGAGACTCACAGTCACAGATTATGCAGTGTGTGAGTATATAGTAGAGGTCTTCATCAAATCCCATCCCCACCCCCAGATCAGGGAATCTTGCAGAAGAGGAGGCCAAAAGACTGTAAGCATCAGAAGGGATGGAGGACACCAGGAGAACAAGGTCTTCTAAATCAACTAAGCATAGCACATATGATCTCATAGAGACTGAAGCAACACGGCTGTGGCCTAACATGGGGCTACACCTGGCTCTCTGCATATGTATCTATTAGTGTTTTTACGGATCCCTGACCATGAGATTGCGTGGGTCTCTGACTCTATTGCCTGTTCTTGGGGCTCTTTCTCTCCTGTTGGATTGCCATGCATAACTTCAATATGAAGGGTTTTGATTCATCTTATATTTTATTTTATCATGTTTGATTGTTATCTCTTAGAAGCCTGTTCTATCCTAATGAGGGACAGAAAGGGCATGGATCCAGAGGGGAGGGGAGGTAGGGAAGAGCTGGGAGGAGTAGAGGGAGGGGAATATAATCAGGCTATTTTGTATGAGAAAAGAATCTATATACAATTGAAAGAAGGAAGGAAGAGAGAGGGAGGGAGGAAGGGAGGAAGGCAAGAAGGAAGGAAGGAAAGGAGGGAGGAAGGAAGGAATGAAGGAAGGAAAAAAGGAAGGGAGGAGGAAGGGAGGAAAGGCAGATTTGTAGTAAAGAACTGAAACAAAATTATGTTTCAGAATGAGCTCAAATTTTCATTAGGAAAGAACACCAAGACTACCATGTGTTTGTGTGGTGGGGGCGGGGCACATGTGTGCCTTGAAGTTGAAGAACATTATAAAGGACAGAGCATCATTCCATAGACAGCATGAGATGGCTTTGAGAGGAGAACGAACCTTCTCTTTAAATCTATAGAGCAAAGGTTTCCTAGGCTTTCAGGCAGAAGGGCAAGGTCCACAGCTCTCGGTGTAGCCTGACTTGTAGATGCCAGAAGTCAGAATGCAGTGAGGAGCTGGTAACGAGTGGGGCCACGATTCAGAGTTGCCTTGGTCCTGGCAGCACAACGAAGGCTAGCCCTGAGTGCCCTAGCACTCACAGCCCGTGCAGTGCCCATCAGCTCTTTGTCCCAAGGGACCAAGGGCAGGGGTCGTGGCTTGATATCTGAGAGAAGGAAAGAAGCAGCTAGCGGGTCTGTGATCTAACAGAAGTGCCCCCAAACTATCATCGGGCCCTTCTGTTCTCCTGGAGGAAGGTCTACTTCTCTTCCCCAGGTCATTGATTCCCCAACCAAAGCTAGCTTGTTAGGGACACCGGAGCCCAGGCTCTGATCCTAACAACTCCACCAGCACAGGCTCCTGCCTGTTATCCCAGCACTCTGGAAGCTAAGCAAGAAGAACACCATGAGTTTGAGGCTAACTTCTATTATATAGTGAGTTCAAGGCTGCCCTAAGGTATAGTGTGTACCCCATCTAAACAAACAAATAAAATCCTTAAAATAAAAATATCACTTAGCCTCATGTGTCTTGTTATAGCAACAGCAATGGACCAAGACACCTGGTTCTCCCATCTGAAGATGCTAAATTAAACAACTGACTTTTCTATGATAGCAGATTATAGAACTGCATAGCTTGGATATTTATAAAGCAATTTCATCAAGCAAGTCCTTCATCTGTATTTTAGTTTCTATCCCTGCTTCCGTGCTGATGTTTCAGTGGCTGTTTCCTCAAAGAGCCCTGGATAACACAGGCCCCAAACACTGAGGACCACGGTGCCAGCACATTTTGCCCATGTACACACATGAATAGAATTCTGCTTTTACTAGCTCCAGGATAATTAAGGCTACCCAAACAAACCCTGTCTCGGAAAAAAAAAAGGTGGGGTTATAAGAATTTATAGGGTTCCCTGTTTATCCTCTCACTGTGTCAAAACATCTTGGTATTTAATATTCTATACCACACAAGGAGCATCATCAAACAGGAAGAAATGCTTAATGCTCTCTGTGCCACATGTGGCTTGTTACATGGTATTAGCTGGTAGATTTCAAAGATCATCTAAGGGTTGCAGGAGGCTCCCAGAGTCCTTGATGCCCTGGCACTTGGTCTGGTGTGATGCTATTAGTTGTAGTTTTATGTACTATCTTTGCATCTCATATGTCAGGACTGGAGAGATGGCTCAGCTGCTTTTCCAGAGGATTCAAGTTCCTAGTTCCCACAGCTCTCTGCATAACTCCAGTTCCAGGGCATCTGAGATCCTTTTCTGGTTTCTGAGAGCAGTTGAAACATATATGATACACAGAATTACATGCAGGAAAAACATCCAAAGACAGAAAAGAAAGCAACTTAAAATAAATAAATGCATTTCATATGTCTCAGAGAGAGTCAAGTTCCTTTCTGTAATACATGCCTACCAGACCTCTAGCCATGTTACCTTTTGCCTCGTGTCATCTACAGTAGTTACACATACATGCTCTCCTAAACAGCCTCAGGACAAAGTGATCTGCCTCATTAATTCTTTGAGAACGTCATACATGTACACAGGTGCATTTCGATCATAACCACCCTGTGCTTTGAAACCCATGGGAGGGACTATGACACTCAGGATAGGTTTCTGATGCCATTGCCTAAATAACTTTAAGACTGAGTCAGCATACTGTGAGAGAAATTTCCAGAACAAATGAAGTCATAAAACTGCTAACCCAAGAAAAAACCCGAGAATTAATTCTGCAGCCTAAACGAAGTGATGAAGAACAGTTGGGATTTTTATGGCCTGTGTTTAGAGCATTGTTTCTCTTTTAATGTCATACTTTGTGGATATAATGAGTATTCTTCCCCTTTTCCTTTAAATTTTGTAACTTATATTTTTGTAAACAAAAACAGCAGATCCATGTCTACATCCCTATACCATTCTTCGAGAACTCAGAGACTATTACTGAGTCATCCTATTTCCACATCAGTTTGTACAAGTTCTGGTAAGAGGGCATATCTACTGAAAATACTGAAAATATTACAAAGCTCTCAGTGACTTGTCATGTTTGAGAATGATGCATTTAGAGTCACATTTATGCAGCTAAGTTTGGTCTTTATGGAGATGGTTCTTAGAAAGTCCTCTTGAAAAATAGCCTGGTTTCAGGATTACAGGGCATTCTGCCTTCCAGAAGAGTGATCATCGGTGTTTTTATGACAGTCGCTGGGTTCTGGGGAAGGAGAATAAGTTTTAAGGGTGTAGTCCCCGGTGGTTCCACACCTCAGAGTATATGGGCAGCACAAACTGGACAAACTAAAGAGAGAGAGAGAGAGAGAGAGAGAGAGAGAGAGAGAGAGAGAGAGAGAGATACAAAGTTGGGAAAGCTGGGAATAGTAATGAGGGATGGCTGTGATCAAACTATGTTTTACATATCTTAAATGATCAGTTTCTGACAGTCTTAAAGGCTTAGATATGAATATTTAAATATATATGATATATAAAAATATATACAGCTTATATATATTATCCTAACAGATACTTAATATACATTCTATATGCATCTCATATATATGTATACACATATATGTTTGTGTATACACACACCTTACAATATAGTTTATATTTTTTCTGGGTGTTTGTTTTTGTGTTTTAGACAGGTGTTGCTGTGTAGGACAGACTTGCCTCTAACTCAGAATCTTCCTCCTTCAACCTCCCAAGTTCTGTAATTATATGCATGTTCTACCTAACCTGATTCTCGGTTTAAGATATTCTCAAGACTTCAACTGTGATGGTTAATCCTGATTATCAGCTTAAGGAGGTTTGGGAACAGACTCCTAGGCTGTCTGTACAGGAACTTCTAGATTGGGCTAATTGAGGCAGAAAGACCCAGGCTCAAAGTTGATGACATCATACTGTGGGCTCAAAGCTAGCTGAACACTAGCATATGCTCTCTGCTTAGGAACCGTGGACACAATGTGACCTTTTACTCTGTAAACTCCTGCTGCCATTGATAAACTGTATCCTCAAATTGTGAGACACTTCTTACCTCCCTAAAGGTGTTTTTGTCGAGTATGTTGTCATAGCAACAATAAAAGTATCTAAAACCTCAATAATAGACAAATTCACCTACATCTCTAAGTTCAAGTTAATTCTGATAGCAAGTTTGGTTCTTAGCTTCCTAATCTCAGAAGGATTTTAAAGCCTGATCTGAGACTCCTTTAAAAAGTTCCAGTTAAAGCAAACTTTAAAAGGCTTATGTGATCAGTTACCATTTTTACTACACTTATCCAAATGTTCTGGCTAAGTTTAATGAGGCTGTAGAATTCCTTTGTAAGCAAGAGTAATCTAATTTTAATAGCCTTTGATCAGAATGGGAGCAATTATGAACTAAAATGTTATGTTTGGTGGAAAAACTCCAACCCACCCCCGTGGGTTATTAGATTCCAAGCCGTATCCATGATCTTTAAGCTATGCCTGTCTCTTTGTAAACTGGATCCTTCCGTCTAAGAGTCTGCCGGCAATTAACGCTTCCAGTATTTCTCCCATCAGTGAAAATGAAAACTGCCCTTTCCTAGAGCCCCAGTAGCTAATGTTGGACAATTTGATATAACTTTAAATGAACTATTACAAAAAAAAAAAATTGGGGGCATGCAGAAAGTTTACCATAACGAACCTAGTATCTTGTGTCCCATCCATGTTGGAGACACAGTACCATCTACACTCCACCATGTAAAGATACTTCAAGCCCAACATCTGGAAATTTCTATGGCTGGCTGCATTCTGGATTTAAATGTCCTTCCTGAAATATGCAATTCCATAGGAGCCTCATAGAAAGACCTAACTTCCAAACCCATCACTGCCACCTGCAGCGCCTTCAGACCAGGGGCATGGGTTTCCCAGACAGGGGGACTGGTTTTCTGGAGCAATCAAGTAACTTGGTCCCTTACTGGGGAGATTCTGATGAAGCAAGTGCAGAGATCCATAAACATCACCATAAAGGAGACTTCCCCACTGAACACCCTTTAACTGTGTGAGAGCAGAGGTTCCCAAGGGAACACAACGATCATGGACCCTCTACGAGACCTTTGCTACAGCGGAAGACCAAGTTCTGTCACTGGACATGAAAAATTGACTCAGTGGAAGAAATCAGCTGAACAGATATTGTCACACACTGTAGTGATTTGAAAGAAAATGGCCTCATGGACTCATAGGGAGTAGCACTGCTAGGCGGCTAGGAGGCGGGGCCCTATTAGGAGGCGGGGCCTTGTTGAAGGAAGTGTGCTTCATTCATTTTCTGCTGCCTCACTAAGACATCATGCCGTCTCATTTCTGTCATGCTGGTCTACTCATCTTTCCGTAGGTCATCTGATTGTAAGCATCCTTTACTGCTCTCATTCTGCTGGCATGTTACAGAAGACCCCACTTCTAACCACTTCCCTGGGTCATATTTTTCCATGACATTCCACGTAAGTGATGAAATCTTGCCCCACCTCCCCACCCCCCGTGTATGTACACTTTACTCATGTGCACTTGTAAATGTGGAGATTAGAGAATAGCCTCAGCTGCTGTTGCTTATTGTAACAGGGCTTTTCATCGCCTGGGGTTTAGGGAATTGCTAAGTTGGCTGGTGGGAGAGTGAGTCCCCGGATGTTCCTGCCTCTGCCTCCTGCTTTGCGATTACAGTTGTATGCCACATCACTCTGCCTTTTCACTTGGGTTTGGGGAGTGCAGATTCTCATGTTTGCAGGACAAAGCCTTTACTAACTCTGTCTGTCCTCAGATCACCAACCTGTGTTTTCTCAGTTTAATTTGAAGCCTTCTAGTTACTGTGTGTACGAGCTAGAGGGAAGCCTTTCCCTCTCTCAGGGTAAGTGAATCAGTCTTTCCCACCGGTAACGTGAAATCAATAGCTATCTGTAGTATAATGATTCTTTTTTTGTCCAGTGGTCTCAGCCGAGAGGCACAGAATTAGAAGTGACTAAGTAAACATGGAAGAAATTATTGTTCCTACTCACCTTGGCTTGCCTGAGAAACTTTGTATCACGTCTCTACTTCCTCTCCCTGGCCTCTGCAGGAGTCTGCCAGATGCCATAAGCTGGCTTTAGTTTTGTTACCCCCAGCAAGGCCAAGTTTTAACAAACACTTACCTGACATTTAATTGGGTCCTTAAGAATGGTTTAGATTTCTAAAATAGCTGTGACCTTTCCAGGGGCCATTTAACAGTTGGTTCAAGAGTTTAGCAATTTTGCAGTGGAGCTTCTGCCAAGATGCTTTCCTTGTGAGCATGTTGGAGGTGTGAGAGGAACATGTTGATGATACCATAGGGTTGCAGCCAGCCAAGTGAAGAATACGAGGTCTACTGAGAGACAAATGATTTACCAAAGGCCTTCAATTAAGTGCATGAGGAAAACAAGAGTGTAAGAGGGAGGGGAGGCAGAAGGATGGGATTTCAGGAGGAAGTTTAATTCGATGCTGATTTTTTTCTTAATTCCAACAAACCAAATAGTTAAATTTGGTAGTGGGTGTGAATAGAATGTGATATAGATATGAAAGATTTGGTTAGAGATGAATCACAGATTGGTTGTATGTGTGACAGTGACAATGGTATATACATGTATATATGTGTGTATGTATGTGTTATCTTTGTCTATTACAGATACTATTTAAGGGTCAAAAACAATGTTGGCATCTCCAGTTTGCTTCGAACAGACCAGAAAAGAAAATATGCTATATGCAGGTGGAGGGGAAAACACAGATGAAGCTAGGACAGAAGAAAATGTTGAGGCTTGTTAAAGTGGGTGCTGACTTCAAGGAGGTTCATGGCACTGCTCTAATATTGTCTGTTCCAGACTGTAACAAATCAAAACCCATACACTGCTGATGGTAGTGTCCACCAATAAAAAACTGAGCCAATAATTTGAAATATTACATCAAGAGTAATAAAAGATGTGTTTACCTTGAAGGAAGGAAGAGAGGGAGGGAAGGGGAGAGGAAGTGGAAGAAAAAGAGAAGAAGGGGGAGAGGAGGAAGGAAGAATAGGTCTGCAAATCTCATTTGACCCACAGAAAATCCTCCTAAAGAACAACTTTGGAAACACAGAAAGAACAATAAATGTGTGTTTGTTTTCCTAAGAGGGATTTCTAATGTTAATACATGAGAAACAGTCTTAATATGAATTTAACTTAGAATGAAAAGATATTTTTGTGTATTATACCAACATGGAAGACAGTGCTAAAGAATATTTACTATAAAAGGAGTACAAAATAATTATTTTACTATATTAGAATGTTATTAAAATTAAGAGGATGAAAATTATATTTCAAAAATCAAGGATGATTTTTCTCTAAATAATGAGATAAATAGAAATAGGTTGAGAGTCTCAGTGTTTAATGTCACTGTACAAGTTTAGAAAGGGCTGGTTTTTCTCCCAGAAATTTTTTGTTAATTTTTGTTTGTTCCTAGAGTTTTCTATTTCTATGATAACATGCTAAAAGTAAAGTATACTGCTGTGATTGTGATGGTTGATATAGTCAGCTAGACAAGCTGTAGACCAGCCTCAGGCATACTAGTGAAAGATTATCTAGTTTAGGTTAACTGAGGTAGGAAGACCCACCACAACGGTAGCCAGCACCATTCCATGGACTGGCATCTCAAATGGAACAAAATAGAAAAGGGGAGTGGAGAATTAGCGTCCATGTCTCTCTGCTTCCTGGATGCAGTTACACAGGCTCCTGCCTCTGCCACTTCCCTGACAGAGTGTGCTGTCTCCTACTGCAACAAGTAACCATAATTTGGGCACACACAAGTATTCAAACATTTATGCTTCTTTTCAGCATTATATAAATGAAATTATTTAATACATATATTTTCATATGTGGTTTTATAATCAAATATAATATCAGATTTATTTATATTCTTGTATTTGTTTGCTTTTTCTATAAACTATATAGAACTCCACTGCAAAAATATACAATAGTGTGTTTATTTATTATCCTATTGTTTGGCTTTAGGCTGTTTCAAGTTACTATTAGGAATAATTCTATAAACTTTTTTTTTGTTTAAATCCTTTTTAAATCTACTTAGCTCTTCTTGGTTAAATAACTGGCAAACTTTATAATAACAACTACATTGTTCCCTCAGCTGCATCCCACCTAGTCAACACATAAAACTATCCCCCTTTTAAATGTTGGTCTTAGTAATTTTGAGGATACAGTCTCCAAATAATCAACCAACTGGCAGCTAACAACACTGCAAGATCTTTTTCATTTCAAATGACATAATCTGAGGTCAAAATGGTGTCAGCAAAAACAGGGACTACTGGTTCCTAACACTGGGAGGATAAAGTTTGTGTTTTTTCTATTCATGTCATGGCACGCAGAGCAAATGATCACAGAGCCCACAGGAGAATCTTAAATTGAGTTGACTACTGTTGCAACTGGAGGCAGACGCCAGCCAGAATGACTACCAGGCAGAAGGAACCAACATTTCAGGATAATGATAACCCTATTGTCCTTAGCGGCTGGGCTACAAAGCTCTGAGGCAGGTATAAGGGATTGTTAAGGGAAGGAGGATGATAGGTAGGACTTAGAATCCATGATGTCAGAACCACTTCCTACCAGCCCAACTCTTGTCTCGTCTCCTTGCTTTGGATCTTTTTTCTCTATAAGCTGGGGATAATAGCTACACTAAATCCTCAGGGTCCATAAACATCTTAATATGAGAATGAGAACTATATTAGGTCCTAGTGGAAGTAGGAAACTTCCACACGCTGGGTAGCTTTTTAAAATAGAAGTTTAGCCTCTTATGATTCTACAGACTAGCAGACTCAAGTCAAGATGTCAACAGTGATACATTCTCTCTAGGGCTGTAGAAGAAAATCTCTCCATTTCTCTTAGCTTTTGTGGTTTGAGCAAACATTGTGGCTCCTTGTATGGGGACTTGTAGCGTCATGGAAGCCAGTCTCCATCCTCAAGAGACATTTTCCTCATGTACTTCTCCTCCTCATTCTCTAAGGACACATCAGAACATGTCAGGTTATCTCTAGTCATAGCAGAATAGGGTCCACTGTTGTGTAACAATATCCCCTGAGAGAAAACCTTCCACCTTGGAGGAAGCTCCTTAAGACACAGGATGTTCTAAAGCAATGGTTCTCAACCTATGGATCTTGACCCTTTGGGGGTCTCATATCAGATATATTGCATATCAGATATTTAGATTATGATCATAACAGTATCAAAATCACAGTTATGTGGTAGCAATACAATACTTTTATGGTTGTGGGGTTGCTACAACATGAGGAACTGTATTAAAGGGTCGCAGCATTAGGGGGATGAAACATTCCATCCTAGTCAGGGTTAATGATGCTGTGATAAAACACCATGAACCAAATCGACTTGGGGAGGAAAGGATTTATTTCAACTTACACTTCCAGCCAACAGTTCATCACTGAGGGAAGTAAGGGCAGGAGCTCAAACAGGGCAGGAACCTGGGGGCAGGAGCTGATGCAGAAGTCATGGAGGAGTGCTGCCACTGGCTTATTCAGCTCTCTCTCTCTCTTTCTCTCTCTCTCTCTCTCTCTCTCTCTCTCTCTCTCTCTCTCTCTCTCTCTCGTTTTGAGACAGGGTTCCACTGTGTAGCTCTAGCTGCTGTCCTGTAATTAATTCACTCTGTAGAACAAGCTATCCTGGAACTTCCAGGTGCTGGGATTACAGGCATGTGCCACCACTGACCAGCTCAGTTTGTTTTCTTATAGAATCTATGACCACCACCTCAGGGACGATACCCACAATGAAGTGGGTCCTCCTCCATCAGTCACAAATTTTAAAAATACCATGCAGCTAGATCTTAATGGAGGTATTTTCTTGAGGCTACCTCCTTTGAGATAGTTGTAGCTTTGTCGTGCTGACATGAAACTAGCCAGCACAGAGGCTTATTAAGCTAATGAAATAAACAACTGAAAGGCTTCAGGAAATTTCTGAAGCTGACCAGACTCAGTAGATTTTTTGTCATAAGCCATCTGGAAAGTCTAGGGCAAGTAAGTGAGTTTTCTGGAGATGGCCCACCATTTTGTATGGCTGTGATGGATGCACTCTGAGATGCATGGTCCTCAGAAACTTCATCCCAGGAATTTCTTGCTGCTAATATGCCTTTTTTTGTCACGATTATGTAGCCTAATGATCCCTGGGCATCAGCGCACCATATCGGGCAGATTTCCTTCAGAATAAATATGAGGATGTACTTTCATGTAGTAATGCTGTGTAGACAAATTGATGATTTCATAAATCCTGATAATGATTTTATAGAATTTCTAAATTAGTACAAGTAATCTCAAGTCCCTATGGAATAAAAGCTGCAAATAGAGCTCTGTGAACCTTCATGTGTCATGGGTTATTTGCACAAAAAAAAAAAGGAGGCTTGGAACAAATTTACAATCAAAGAAAACACTTTTTCTAGCTTAGAAATGAGGCCACTATCAGGTAACTAAAGGTCACAAACTTGGAATGGGCAATTTATTGTAGGGGCAAGGACAGGAAATAAATGATGGACCAGTTCATCTATAGAAGACTTCAGAATGATAAAATACAAAGCAGATGATTTTTCTCTTGACAAAACCATGCTAACCTATGACATAAAATTATTGCTTTAAACTTATAATGAACTTATGGAGCTAGTAACAGATAATGAATGTTTAGTCGGGTACTAGTCTTAGTGGAAAGACATGTAAACAATTCTGCTGTAACTCCTTATGTCTTATTGATCTATGATATGAACTATTGCCTTACACTTACTATGAACTTATGGAATGTAAAAATGCTTAGAAAACCATGTGATCAATTATTCTGAGAAAATATAAAAACTAAGAACAATAATAAAGTAGCAGTGCAGCCTTCTTCAGCTTCATCCAGTATGTGTGATGGCTATGTGCACCTGCCTTTCTCTTTCTCTCTTTCTCTTTATATATCTCTCTCTTCTTTTCTTTTTTCCTTTTCTCTCTGGCTCACAAAGAGTTAAGGAACTCCAAGCCTCTCACCTAGCTCTTGAGGGGCCTGAGTCAAAGAAAAGAACCCAAAGTAACTAAGTTTCTTTTCCTCTGCTGCTATCAGCAGGAGTTGACAGAAGCCAATAGCTTTTGGCTCTGAATAGCAAGAAAGAGTTAATTGCCAGAAGCCAGTAGCTTTGGGCCCTGTCTCTGAAGCCATACCCCTTTACTGTCTTCCAACTGGATGGTGGGTTAGCCTTGAGCAATTCTTTCCTCCCCAAGAGTGTCTAAGCCACAAAGATAGCTGAGAGACACTATCAGAAAAGCTGGGTCACCTGAAAGAGGCAGAGTCAGGCTGAACTGCCTGGAAGAGATTCCCTCCAACTTGTTGATATGTGCAATGAGTTTCATGATTAGCTCTTGTGAGCCATTACCCACTGAGGTAGGCTTCTGATGACATCTCTCTTCCTGGAAATAACCCCTCACCCATTCTCCTGGAAATAACCCCAATATAACTCTAAGTTGACTTTGGTAGTATCTTTACTTTGATCTTTTGTGAATATCACAAAACTCTCACTCTCAATATATTAGTCAACCTCTTCATGTTACTACAATGAAAATACCTGAGGCAATTAATTCACCAAGAAAGGTTTTATTGTGGCTCATGATTCTGGAGGTTTCAGTCCAACCCTGGGCATCTTCATGCCTTTGGTCCACACTTGTGGAAGCCAAACAAACTGCTTGGATCAGTCTTCTGGAAGAACAGTAAGTTTCCATATCCGCTGAGTCTTCTCATCAGCTTTCGACACATTTTAAACATACTTAGCCTTATTCCTTGTTATGAGTTAAGAGACCATCCTGCCTGAGATGGGGAGTTTTGAAGAAGACAAAGGAGAGTCTGCTGGCTCCCAGAGTCTACTTTCAGTATGTTGCAACACTGCATGATGATTTACCAACAGAATGTACATTAACAACCTTCTGCTAGCCCCCTCCTCCTAAGGATTCCATCACTTTCTGACAGCATTTTCCTTGACATCCAGCCTTCATTCAGCACAACGGCCTTTGGGAAGCATTGTTGGCATACATGGCACAGCACTGACCAAGAGTGACCTCACCCTCATCGCAGTCCGCTTTACAGCCGCAGAGATTCTACTTCCAAAGAAGACTCCATTCACAGATACCAAGGATTAGAACTTCAATCCATCTATCGGTAGAGGGGCACAATTTAACCTATAATAGGAGGCTACTCTACCTCTCCAACTTCTAAAGTCAAGGGAATGTCTAATCTAAGCTACGTGCCCATTAGCTTCCTATCATGTCACAGGACGCTCAATCTGGGTCACATACTGGAGATGACGAAGAATCCAGAGATGGGTGGTGGTAGACAATGATTGTAAAATATTCAAAAATTTCATGAAATAGAGAAGGAATTCTTCAAAAAAAAAAATCCAAGAATACAGTTTATAGCATACTAAAATATAGTAGTCCACTGAAAATATATTTGCCACAGTTCTGAAGCAGAAGTTAAATTATTGTATTGTTTTGTTTTTTAGTGTTACATTGTTATGAATTTGCTTTTAGGGTTCATTATATGGAAATCTTAGTGACAGTTGCCCAAACTACTATAAAAACATCTGCTTTAAAACATTACTAGGGGTTGGAAACATGGTTTGTCCTTTAAGAGCACTCTTTGCTCTTTCAGAGGACCTGAGTTAAATTTCCTACATCATTTAGTTCACAACTGCCTGTAACTCCAGCTCCAATGGATCTGGTACCTCTGGCCTCCAAAGGTACCTGCTCTCATATGCACAAATCCACACTCAGATGCACTCGCTTATGTATACATTTTAAAATAAACCTTTAAAAATCATTCTTAGAATAAACTTTTCAGGTACATAGATTTCCCGACTCTAGAAAGAATTTCAGTATTCTTTAATAATATCTGAGGCAAAACCATCATAAATTCATTTTAGAAGTATTTGGGGTGGAACTGAAGGATGTCTTGGTGGTTAAGAGCACTTCCTGCTCTTCAAAAAGACCTGAGTTCAATTTTCAGCAATCATATTCTGCACCTCATAGCACACACACACACACACACACACATACACACACACACACAAATGGCACACAAATGATTAAAAACTGTAGATATTCACCAAAGCATTTTTAAAAATATTCTGAGGACTTGACTTGAAGGCAAGGGACTACATGTTCTTTCAGTGGTTTTCATAAAGGGTTAGTTTTATTATTTTTAATTATGGATAGATGTGTGTCTCTGCAGGTAGGTTTGTGCACATGAGAACGGGTACCTTTGGAGGCTAGAGGTATCAGATCTGTTGGAGCTGGAGTTACAGTACCATTGTTAGTACCTTGGAATGAACCTGGAGTTGGAGAAAGGCCTTAACATAAAACACGGTCATATGAGTGGGTCTGAGCCCAATGTGACAGGTGTGACTGTAAGGAGAGATTGTGACAGGCACAGACTATGTGAAGACATCGAGGAAATACAGCCATCTATAAGCCAAGAAGGGAAGAAACCAGCCCTGCCAATCCTTGAGCTCGACTGTGTGGATTCTGGCATTATAAGAAAAAAATGTGGAATAGTTTGAGGAGAATTGGTATTAGGTCTTCCTGGAAGGTCTGATAGAATTCTGCACTAAAAACATCTGGTCCTGGACTTTTTTTTTGGTGGGGAGACTTCTAATGACTGCTTCTATTTCTTTAGGGGTTGTGGGACTGTTTAGATGGTTTATCTGCTCCTGATTTAATTTTGGTACCTGGTATCTGTCTAGAAAATTGTCCATTTCATCCAGATTTTCCAATTTTGTTGAGTATAGGCCTTTGTAGTAGGATCTGATGATTTTTTTTTAATTTCCTCAGTTTCTGTTGTTATGTCTCCCTTTTCAGTTCTGATTTTATTAATTTGGATACTGTCTCTGTGCCCTTTGGTTAGTCTGGTTAAGGGTTTATCTATCTTGTTGATTTTCTCAAAGAACCAGCTCCTGCTTTTGTTGATATTTTGTATAGTTATTTTTGTTTCTACTTGGTTGATTTCAGCCCTGAGTTTGATTATTTCCTGCTGTCTACTCCTCTTGGGTATATTAGTTCCTTTTTGTTCTAAGACTTTCAGGTGTGCTGTCAAGTTGTTAGTGTATGCTCTCTCCAGCTTCTTTTTGTAGGCACTTAGAGCTATGAGTTTTCCTCTTAGTACTGCTTTCATGGAGTCCCACAAGTTTTGGTATGATGTGTCCTCATTTTCATTAAATTCTAAAAAGTCATGTTCTTTGGTCACCACCCAGTCACAGAATTTCCCTGGAACATGCCTCTAGCATCCTGGGGCAGCCAGCTTTAGAGACTGGTGTACCTTAGCTTAGGCATATCAGTGACAGTTTCTATGGGTGCGAGTTTTCAGGGCTTGGTTCCAACCACTCATGTCAAATCAGGCTTGGAGAAACGTTTGTTTGAGACTTCAGGGAAATAAACGTTCTTACTTTTTTGGATAATCCTATGAGAGAGAGAGAGAGAGAGAGAGAGAGAGAGAGAGAGAGAGAGAGAGAGAGATTTGTCTCTTTATGTAGGATGTGGAAGAAGAGAAAGACCCTGAATGGGCTAACAACCACCTTGTGTTTGTGCGTTGAGATGATTTACTGTGAATCTGTCTCATGAAAGGCAGAACGTAGAATAAGGAAACAGTCCTCATAGACACTGGTGAGTTCCACACTAAACTTAGATATCTATGCAATTACGTTAGCCAATCAAGGAAGGCCCTTTCTTAAGTAAGTCTGTTACTATACTAGAAAATATCCAATTGTAATGGTTAAAAACTTTAAAAAATGAAATAGGCATTTATTACTTTTATAATAAACAGAAAAAAATAGCTAAAAGCAACCAATAACATCAAACCACGCAAAAATCATTTTTTAAAATTCTATAAGAACAGTAAGAGAGATGGCATTTCTCCAAAATAAAACTCCTGCAATTGCAACAAATTGTAGTGTGTACAGGGAACCACACGGTAAGCCCTATATGAAATGGAACATGTCACATGCAGTATCTCACTAAACCACATGGGAATCCCATAAAGAGGAATTTAGAATACTCCCATTTTACAGATAGAAAAACCTCTGAGGTTTCAAGGGCTTAAACACTGTTCAATCTTGCACAGTAAGAACAAAGCGAAACAAAGATGGAGTCCTACTATCCCAGAGTCTGAAGCTGGCCTCTGCGCCAGTCTAGACACAAAACTGAGATTCTAATCCCTGTACCACCTTGCAAGGGAGGAGGGCTGGTCAAGGATGAGGAAACGGACACTCACAGAACATACAGATCACAGCAAGCAAGACTGTACAGCTAGCGATTATGCAAAAAGGTGAACTGCGGGGCACTGGGTGTTACGCCTCAGAGATTAACTGGCAAGATGATGGATATCTGAAAGGGAATGCCAAAGCTTGGCACTCAAGAGGCCTAAATTACTAGGTTCTCATTTTCTTTTTGTTTCTGAAGAATGAAAACCCAGAGGAGCTTTGGAGCGAATCCAAGTCAAAGCAGCAAGCGACTGGCAGCATCGTAAGGAGGACACAGGTCTTCTGCACACTCGTGGCTTTTTTTCTCTCAAGTGCACAGCCCTGTGGTTGGTGACTGCTGAAAGTGTGTGGCTTGGGAACTTGCCGTCCTCCCGAAGATCCAGCAGTGAGAGCCTGTGCACCTCATTTTCTTCAGAGGAGAAAAACTCTCCTCTCCTGCCAGTGGCTGTGTAGGCACAGGTTTCCTCTACATGACACGTGACACATGCTACACCAAGTTAACTCTCTTCCCAGAAGATTTGAGTTGTGACTATTTTGGTATTGAATTTGTCATTTTCATTACAGAGATCATCGTTACCCTCCACTGTTCACAACATAAGACCCTTAATCAACAGGAAGCTCAAACCAAAGACACTAAGATGTACTTGGTTAGACTTTGGCTCCTAAACTTCTCTTGGTGCATGCACTTTCCCTGATGGTTTAATTTTTCTTGTGAGGTTTATGATTTTTGGTTTGGTTTGGTTTTTGTTTGGCTGGTTTTGTTTGCTCATTTGTTTGTTTGTTTGAGGCAAGGTTTCTCTATATGGATGGCCCTCTCAGTCCCGTGTAGACAACTGTCCTCAGTGTATAGATCTACATAATGTGTCCTCGCTGTGTAGACCAGGTTGGCCTTGGACACACAGAAATCCACTTGCCTTTGCTTCCTAGTGCTGGTATTGAAGGAGTGCAAAACCACACCTGGCTCTTCTTGTGAGATGTGAGAACCTCTGCCTAGTGCTTCCTCCCCACTAGATTCCGCTATTGGAGGAGCCATCACTTTTCTTTTATATTTGTTAGAGTGGCTGGGGAGGGCTGACTCTATACTTACCTCCATGCTGGATCCTGCTCATATGCTACATTAGTCTACATCAGACTATTTACTATGAGATGGCATAAGGTGTTGCCATAAGACCTAGCATGGACCAATGACAAGCTGCTATTGTATAGTCTCCCCACCCCCACCCCCCGTAAGAAAATGCCATCTTGGACTTTGCCATGAAGCCATGGCACCTAGAGCAGACTATACAGTAGAATCCAGCTTCCTGGTTATGCTGATGAGGATACACTAACATTCCCTAGTAGATTGAAAAAAGAAGGGTGGGGAGACCCTCACTTGAGATTTCTGCTTTGTTCCTCTGCTCCTCCCCAACCAGTGCAAGTGATCTTGGGAGATGCTAGTAATATTTAGGAAGTTGAAGGTTAATTAAAAGTAGGACTCAGGGATGCAGCTTCTCTGTGGTCATCATCCTTGATGATGTGGGACTTTGTGGTGATGCGGCTGTCTTGCGATCACCTATACTTTTGTAAATAATGCCTCATTTGTGGTCTGAAGTGAAGGCCGATGACCTCATCTGTCTCACCGGGTTAGACTTCCATGAAATCCTACTCTGGCTTGTTACTGGTGCCCATTTAAGGTGAGTAGGCATTTTAAAGCACACATTAACGTATGTGGCTGAGGCTCTCGTTCCCTTCTAGAAGGATGATAATTAAACTACAAGGTAGTCACTAAGAGTTTAGGCCCCATAAGAGGTATTCTGGAGAAAATAAAATTAGCTTATTTGGTAACCAAATGCCACAGAGCCAGGCTACTAGATCCTGACCTCTAAAGATCTGTCTGGCACCTAGTCCAGCCACTCCGTGCTGTAGCACAGGAGCCTCGAACACATGGCAGTTCAGAAGATTAGGTATACTTAAAGTTATGGAAGTTGGGCTCCCTTCCAGAGGACCCTAACCTGATGGGTCAAGATCCTGTCATGTTAATTAGTCATTCTTTCTTTTGACTCCCAAGAATGAATTCCCAGGTTCACCAGGCCAGAGTAAGAGGGCATAGTAGACTCAAGTGACCCTCCAAAGGCAAGCTTAGCTAGCATCTATAGTTCTGCAAACCTTCCTGGAAGGTAAAGTCAAGGATTATTTATATGGGCTTATAATTTTGGAGGTTTAAGCCAGCCGGTCCTCATGGTTAGTTCTTGGGTCCCCTCATTCTGGGCCTCCAGTAAAGCAGAACACCGTGGTGAAAGAGTCACATGAAAATGCCCCCACACCTCAAGCAGATAGAAGAAGAAAGTAAGAGACAGAGGGGAATGGGTGGGACTTAGGAGAAGACATAGCCCTCAAGAGCAATCAGCCAGTGACTCCCTTCCTTCCTTCCTGCCAGGCCCCATCTTCAGCTGGATCTTCAGAACACACAATCCCCTTTGGTGGGTACTTCCCACCCAAACTGACAAATGTTCCTGTGAATTGAGACCAACATACTCATTAAAGCTAAAGGGAGTTAAATAAGAAGTAGAGACAGGCAGTAATTCAAGTTCACTTATTCTCCTGCTTGGTCTTACCAGAAGTTCAAATCACATTCCCCACAATTGTATTATAACATAAAACACTAAGTATCGGTTTGCTTGCTTAACTGTGTTTTGGCCTGGATTCCTCAGGACATTAAGTCTCTATTTTCTGGGCTACTTAAGTTAGAAATGTCAATTTTGTTGATTTTCTTCTTGCTTTATGTCATATTTAGATGTGCTTTAAAAGGTTTTGGTGAAACTATTGCAAATAAAATAAAAATAAACTGAAATCCAGCGTTACAGATCTAGCTTGCTTTGCTATCAAGAGTTTCTGCTCCACTAATTAGAGAGTTACAGCACTCCCATCAGGCCATAAATGATTTCAAAGAATGGCCTTCATCCATGCACTCCTCAAGAACAAGAACCAAGATGTCTGGGGGTCGGGGGAGGAGCGCTTATTTACTTTGTAGTGAAGCACGAACCTTTAGGAGAAAGTCCTATTCTAATGTATCTTCATGTTTCTTTTGTTTTATGCCTGTTTAAGCTTTTGGAGAAAACTGATTATTTCCAGAGGACTTCAGATCAGCATCTTTATTATACATGTTGATCATGTCCGGAAGTGTTCCTGTCCATCATATTAACTTTCAAAATATAACCATGAAGCAAATGCTACAAAATACACCTGTAATTTTTCTACCTTGAACTATATGACCTTAAACTAAGTATGATCAGAAATGTGCCTCCCCTTATATGTATGTATAGGGTCCCTAAATAAAATCTCCAGGCTCCCCTCATCTGGAGAGAGCAATGTTTTTGGAATCACTCCAGTGTGCCCTGTATGAGCTACAGACAGGAAGCTTTTTCTCCAGTCTTTCATCTCCTGCTTGTGCTCGCCGGCTTTGCACTCAGAGAGACTTCGCTCTGCTCATTACAGTGACACTGTTTGAGCTGCCAGAAAAGGCCCCATCTGAGGGCAGCCCCCATTCCGGTCATCTCCATTATGGAAGCTAAAACCTTCCTCTGATTATTGAAGTGTTCGCATTGCGATTTCGCTTTCTTGCAAGCAGGAGCTCCATCTGATATAATGGAGCCTCCCAGTGTGACCTAAACGGAACTCTCCCAGATGTGGATCCTTTTAGGCTGGACGAGTTCCATCATCTCGATGTAAGGTACATCCTTTCACAGTCCTTGCTACTACTTCTAAGATGCCTTCCTTCTCTTTATTTCTTTACTGGATGGTTTTCTGTGTCAACTTGATACAAGCTAGAGTCACCACAGAGAACAGAACTGCTGAGAAAGCGACTCCGTGAGATCCAGCTGTAGGGCATGCTCTCAATCAGTGATCAGTGCGTGCAGGGTGAGCCCAGCCCCTGGTGGATGGGGCTATCCTTGGGTTGGTGGTCCTGGGTTCTGTAAGAAAGCAGGCTGAACAAGGCCTGGGAAGCATAAGCAGCACCCTCCATGGACTGTACATCAGCTCCTGCCTCCAGATTCCAGCCCTGTTTGAGTTTCTGTCTTGACTTCCTCCAGTGACGGATTGTGATCTGGAAATGTAAGCCAAATAAACCCTTTGCTCCTTAACTTGCTTTTTATGCATGGTGTTTCATCACAGCAGTAAGATGTTGACTAAGACAATTTCATAGAGTACATTAGAGTGAATGGCCCATTTTATTCCCCGTCTGGAGGGGGAAATAGTGGATATTAAATGTCTCTATTATCAAAAGAGCCTTGTTATGTTACATAGACCATTAGGGCCGTCCAATACATTAACTGGGGGCAAAGGTGTCTTCTTAGGTAAAGGTCCCACCAATAACTTTCTTTGCTTTATTTGAGATTCTGATATTTGTTGTTACAGCTGAAATCTTTCTGCCTTCCTGTCTTTTGAAGCTCTCCTGTGACTCACTTCCTCCCAATTTCTCTTCATTTTCCTGGATATTCTGGAGTCTTCACTGGCTACATTCCACAGCTACTCAAATCCCTATTTCATACCACATGACCCCCCTTCTGAAATCCTTTCCTCTTGTAGGCTTGTGCCCTCATAGACAACCATCTTCTCTTCTGTACAGTCACCCTCAAACAAATAGAATCACACTCAAGCATGCATGGTCGTGTGACAGCAGTTATGTGCTCGATTGAAGCTGCTGGAGTTTCGTGGGTTCAACAAACCTCGGTAGCAAAAGGATGTATTAGCCCAGTGGTTCTCAGTTGCTGTTTATGAGAGCCAAGTAGTATAAAACATCAGGATCTAAGTGCTGTCTCATTATTTATATGAGTCACTGACTTTAAAAATGAAAGCAAAATAGATACGTAGAACTATTTTTAAACCAAGAGCATTTCTTTACCAATAAATATTTGTGACAGTGACAGTTCTCAGATCTAGATTGTATAATGAACTACTCCAAGTCGGTATGAAAAGCTGGTACCTGAGCAGGCGCTCTACAAGTGAGAGAGTTCAAATGTCGGTTAAGTATATGAAAAACCACACGAACTCATAACTCACTAAGAAGATGCTAGTTAAAACCACCAGGAAGCAGAAAGGCAAGCAACTGAAATCCACACAACACTGCTCACGAAAACACAAACAGCTGTATCCATTTTCTAAAACCGCTAAATGTTTACTGAGCGTTTTGTTACCTCCTTGACATGCGCAGCCCCGAGCCGAATGTGCACATGCGCACATGCGCACATCCTATGACACAAACCCAATCATACTTGGTGAAATCAGTTCCCTCTGAGCGTTAACCCAGTTTTGGAGGAGATTTAAATCTTTATGAAACATGATAAATTGTCTCAAATTTTTGTACTTCCTTTAAATTAAAAAAAAAAAAAAAAAAAAGCAGAAAAGTACAGCCTACCATTTATGTTAAAACAGTTTACCTCCCAAAGTTCACACAGCCTTCCTGACTCTGGAGTAGATCCAATCATTCCAGTTGCATAGATGGCTTAGTGAGACAGACTAATTTGTCCAAGAACAGACGCTTAAATCAAGAGAAGAGATTCAAACGTGACCCCTGTCAGTTTCCATTCTTTCCATCCATCAGAGCTCTTCTTCAGCTGCTTACCTTCTGCATTGCTCATTTCTTTCATGGCTGTGGCAAAACACCTGGTAAAAGAAACTTAAATCAGGACGGACTTTTGTCCCATGATTTGGAAGATGCAGTCCATCATGGCGGAGAAGCCATGAAGACAGGCAATCCGGGGTGGCAGGGGTGTGCAGCTGGGACGCACCGCCTCCTCAGATCTCAGAGGAACAGAAAATGGAGAATGGAGGGGGAGTAGGGCTGTGCTGTAGAACGCCAAGGCCTGTTTCTAATAGCTCCCTTCAGCAAAACTGTAGCTTCTAAAGCTTCGACAATTTACCAAAACAGCGCCACCATCTGGTTCAAACATTTAAACACCTCACATCCATCCAAACCACTGAATGTTCAACTTGGCCGTTAAACACAACTCCCAGCAGCATTGTTACCCACACAAGACCTATGCAACATCAAGACAATTAATCATTCCACTATGAATCCTCTGCCAGCAATCCCCTACAAGGGCCAGGCAGAGACACGTCTCAACGTGCCCTGGTCCTGAGCAACAAGCTCCCTGGCCACCCTTAGCCCCATTTCCAAAAGGAGGCATCTAGATACTCCAAGTTCAGGTACCTTCTGAAAGGCTCCAAGTTGCTTTCTGGTTCTCATAACCCTTTCCTTTGGGGGTTAATTCTAATATGGACGTGTTTGAAGCAAGGCAACTGTAGTCATCTCCATGGACTGCTTGTGTCTAATTACCACCAGTCATAATATTGATTTTGCATAGCCTTTATAACATCACATTAAGTTTGTTGCAAGCTTTATTTGATCTTGGCATTAAACTCTGCTCATGCATCTACAGTCCATCTTCGTAACTAGTTGCTTGTGGAATATGGCCAATTGCTAACAATTTACACAAAATCAAAGGGAACACTGGCCAGAAGTGTTGGACTATTAGCTCATACCCCAAATTAATTCTGAATGTGTAGCTGATGAAAGGAAACCACTACAAAGCTAAAAGGCCCCAAAGAACTTGCAATTTCCTAAGCCAAATATCAAGAGGGAGCCATTAGAACATTTATGGATTGTGCGGTAATTTTCAACCTCTAAAGCTAAAGCTATTAGCTTAAATTAAACGATTTCTGTCTTGACCAAAGCTTTCAAGAAAAAAAAATAACATTACAATTGCTTAAATATATATGAACCCTGAAAATGCGATTTTATACTGGGAAAGGTAACAAATATACTTTCATATCCTAATAGCTCAATTCAAGATATGAGCTATTAGTAATGGCTGTGGTTTCTAAAAACTCACGTTGGACTAGCTGTGTTTTCACATGTGTTATCTCATTTAATTTTCTCATGAGCCATAAATAAATGTAACTCTCCCCATTTCATGATGGGGGATGTTAATATGAAGAATGATTAAGTAAGCTGCAAAATTTTCCACCATCATTTGTGATGTAACTCTTCACTCTGGGTGTTCCATAGGATTCTATACACACACACACACATCATAAAAAGTTTTTGGTAACCACTTTGTATTAAGAGAAACCCCACTGGGGCTGGAAAGATGGCTCAGTGATTAAGAGCACTGGCTGCTCCTCCAGAGGACCAGAGTTCAATTCCCAGCATCCATATGGCAGCTCAAAACAAACTCCTGTTTTGAGCTGTTTTGAGGGATCTGACACCCTCACATAAACATAAACAGCCAAAATACTATTATACATATACATGTACATATTCAATAAATAAATAAATAATGCTCCACTTATGTGAGGCATGGCGGATATCCATTCATTCATAAACTCTATACTATAGTTCTCTTACATACTAGGTACTCTTCTGTTTCCTCGGCGTGATTTCACACTGTCTTCCCCATAACTCTAATAGTACTGTCATTACCTGTGTTTCTCAGACAGCTTGCCTGAGACTAAGATGACTGAGAAAATAACATGCCCCAGGCCTCAGAGTTAACAAGCCACAGAATGGGTGTTTTCATTGTTGGTCTTGGGACCCCCTCAGGAAAGGGCCATACTGATACATTGGTGGACAAAGTCATACATGTTGGGCTGGCAAGTATTTGATGTAGTGAGACTGTGGGAGGAAGCTGGATCAGGGCCCAGTGGCCCTGCTTACTGAAACAAGTAAGGAATTTGAATTTCCCAAGAGGTCGAGAGAGAACAAGACTAGCTGCTGCTATAAGGAAAAGGGCATGGAGGGAAATCCGCAGAGCATAGCCAAGTGGAACTTAGGAGAGAATAAACCCTGAGAGATGTAAAGCAGTTTGCTGTGGGATGCAGGTGTGTGTGTGTGTGTGTGTGTGTGTGTGTGTGTGTGTGTGTATACACACAACTTCCATCTTTCCCAGAGTTCACCAGAGCACTGTAAGCAGAGTCTACCTAGCCTGCAGACATGTGAGGAAGTTCTTTTACAGCAAGTCACAGCACGACCCTGGATCTGGATTGTAACCAGGAAAAACAAGAGGCCACCAGCTCTCCCAACTTGGACCTCCCATCCCAAGTTTTATAAGTAATTCACAGGAATTATTTCAATGACCTCATACTAATCACATTTCCACTGAGTTATGCGTTCTTTAGTAGCAGGAACTTAAAAACACCAGAAAAGATTTATTACTAGTTATTTGAGAATGAATTTCTATACTGCTTGCTGTGAAGGTTATCTTTCCTTACTAACACATTAAATCCCTACTACATTCTGGCTAAGCAAGTGTAGTGTCACCAGCATTTCAGTGGAAGACAGACTGAAGCAGAGAGAAGGCACATGACTGGTCAAACCACACAGGTACGGTAAGCTCACCCGGCTTTCAACCCCGGTCATATGGCTCCAGGGCCCCAAATCCAGATTTTACACTAAGCTGCACCGTGCAGGGATCTGCTATAGCAGGAACTGCAAAGCCCTTTATCCCCGACCTCTCCAGTTCTAACTTGACAGTATCTACACTGTTTAATTCTTCCTCGAAGCAGATGCGACTGGCAAGGCAGATAAGGTCAATGGGGCCGTTCAGGTGGCAGCTTGGCTGTTCCTGGACTGTGATTTTGAGATATTTTTCATATGTTCATCCAGGAAAAGACCTCAGTGATAAGTTCAAACCATATGGTTCCTAGGTCCTTCACTACTTCCCCCTCCTGTCCACATGGATGAGTAGGCTCAACTGTTGTTGACTTACCTGGTGATTCAGGACAAACTGTTTGGTGATAAGAATAAAAAAAAAATGCCTGTCCAGAACATAGAGCAAGACAAAAAAAATTTGAGATAGCCTTCATTACGTTTCCCACTTTGGTTTTGAACTCCTAGCTCAAGTGATCCTTCTATTTCAGCCTCTTGAATAGCAGGGGCTACCGGTGCTCTCTCTTCCTCCTCTCCCCTCCCCTCTTCCTCCTCCTCCTCTTCCTCCTCCTCCTCTTCTTCTTCCTTCTCCTCCTCCTCTTCCTCCTCCTCCTCTTCCTCCTCCTCCTCTTCCTCCTCCTCTTCTTCTTCCTCCTCCTCCTCCTCTTCTTCCTCCTCCTCCTTTTTTTTTCTTCTTCCTCCTTCTAACTTTTAATCTTATTGTTCTGGCTTGGTCTAGGGTACTGAATCCAGGGTCTTGTACATTCTAGACCATCTATACCTAGTTTTGTATTAAACACTTTAAAAACTCAAAATAGGCTGAACTATTCAGACTCCAAATATTGGTGCAAGTTGAAATTTCTTCCTCCAGGCAGAGTAAACCACATAACATTAGGAGTGGGGAATCCTTAATAACTTCTCTGACATCTACTTTGCCTTCACTCGCTCTAAACAAGATTTACTCATCACAAATGAAACTCCAGGAAGCTCCTTGATTAGGGTACAGTAAGGTCTATCACGTCTTTCTACAATTTACAATCATCCGGTATGGCTGGAGGCAGGCAAAGGGGTTTTCTATTAGAGGAACCATTAGCTTTTAGAGCCATTTTGCAATCACATTAAGCCATTTGCTTAACAGTCCCATAGTGAATAAACAGTGGGAGGAGGGGAGATGGTCTGAGGACACAGCTGCACAGCCACATCTGGAATAGCCTCTGGAACCCTAGGGGACCCATCTGCCAGGAGAGCGGTGCCTCATGGATGCCATGGAAGCGCAGCTACCACATTGAACACCTAAGACAGAAAGGTTCGTGTTGTCCTGCTCTGGCTGAGAAGGTACGTCCTTAAGGACAGGGAGCTAGGGTCAACACTCCTCACTGCAAGCATTACTGCTAGAGTAGTGAACGGAAGGACTTAAGGTTCTTGGGCATCTATAGTAGACCGGATCCTGACTCTTTTACTGGAACACTCTTCATGAGAGTGAGGTGGGAACTGTTATTCCTGTTTCATAGGTGTGGAGATGAAGAAGCACAGGCATGAGGCTCACATACGTACTTAAGGTCAAAGATGGGACTTGAATGTAAGTAGATTCTGTCTCAGATCTTACCATACCCTGATCTTACTATACCCCACCCTGCCTCCCAATGGAATAGCAAAGAAGCCCAGCAGACTCTACAGCACTCCGCCTGGCTCACACCTCAGCAGTCACATTTCCAACCACCTGCTGAGAGGAAAACACATCTGCTGCAGGAGATGCAGAGATCACACCAAGGATGTGCTTACCAGAAGGTGCGACACCCTGAGAGTTCTGCTTCTCTCTCTTGTACTTTCCTGTCTTCTCTTCTCCATCCCAAAAGTCAAGATAAAGGTCATCCCACTGAGTTATGGTGTGATCAGGGGCAATTATTGTGAGTTATCCTTTCTACAACTTCCTCTCTTTGGGTCCCCCCCCCCCGTGTGTGTGTGTGTGTGTGTGTGTGTGTGTGTGTGTATGAACATGTAGGGAATATATATTGAAGTTTCTAGAAAATGGTATTCAACAAAAACCTTTTTCTCTAGATTTGGGGGAGGGGGAAGAATATGATAAAAATACATTGCATAAAATTCTCAAAGAATAAATAAATAGAATTATTTTTTAAAGATAAATTTCTCCTCGTCAGGTTCCTGTCCACCTTGTTGCCATCCTTAGTCCTGATTAGGACATGTCATAGCCAGTGTTCTATTGCTGTAAAGAGACACCATGACCAAGACAACTTTTACAAAGAAAATCATTTGACTAGGGGCTGACTTACAGTTTCTGAGGCTTAGTCCATTATCCTCACGGCAGAAATCAGATAGGCATGGTGCTGAAGCAGTAGTTGAGTGCTACATCCTGAGTAGGCAAAAGGAGAGAGAGGGAGGGAGGGAGAGGAGAAGGAGAGGGAGAGACTGAGCCTGGCTTGGGCTTTTGGCTTGGGCTTTTGAAACCTTCCATCATCAATCACGTAAGTGAAAGCACACTCCCAGTGATACACTTCTCCAACAAGGCCATGCCTCCTAGTTCTTCTAATCCTTCCAAGGAGTTCCACTCCCCGGTGATTAAGCATTCAAATATATGAATATATTTGTGGGCTATTCTTACTCAAACCGCCACAGTACTGTCATGTATATTTTAGATTTTATTGTATGTGTAACCTGTTGAAATATGCATCCTCCCTTGGTCCTGCCCACTCTCAGGGCATCTTTTCAAGATGAATAATCTGGGGGAACATATTCCTTCTCCTTTTATGCCTGATAGCATCCCATTTTGTGACTATAATTTACTTAATCAGTCCCTTATCAATGAACACCGATTATTTCTAATCTTTGGCTACACTTAAGCTGATATTTTAATTTTATGTCTGTACCTTCATTGGCAGAGAGAAGAAAGGAGATACCATCCCAAAATTCCAACACCACCTTCCACTAAACACTGTAATGAAGGAAAAAAATAAAACACACTCAAAAGTCTCATTGTAAAAAACAATTTTTTACTAAGCCGTGGGAAAATGTTCTGTCCATTCACCCTACCAGAGAGCTCATTTCTCCTCAGACCAGAAAATAAAAACAGGCTAAACTAAGTCATCTCTCTGCGTGTGTTATATCTTAGAACCATTTAAAAAGTAACAGACCTCTTCAACTTTTCATTGTAATTTTAGTAAATTCATTAAGGTAACTCAAAAGTTAACCTAGCACAGCTTAGCAACTCAAAGGCAAGCAAGGAGCCTTCCCTTCCCTTCCTAGGCTGGGCAGTAAAGAGCCAAACAACAAGCTCTGTGTTAAGATATTTTTTCCTGACCCCTGCTCCATGCCAACAGAGGTAGTCCTCTAAGATGTGGGAACAACAATGCTAGATTTTCTGCAACTTCTTTAGGGTTCTTGCTAGAGAGAGCTATGTTAATTAGCCACACCTTTACATGAGTCTAACACCAAGCAATGAGTTAGGAAATGCCCCTGACTTCTGACTTCTTTGCCTTGCCCAAATTTAGTTACACCTCTCTGTTCTCAACTCTCTCCTCTGCATGTTCAGTAATTAATATAACCATTTGCATCACCTCAGCCAATGACTGGACAAAGATGGTTTAAATAAATAACCCAGCTTCAATGCCACTTGGTTGAGATAACATAAGAAACATATTTTCAACTGTTTTCCAAAGTTCTCTAGTAGGACTATGCCTGTTCTGGTAATGCATGTGGATACTGTTTCAATCCCTGGCTTCTCTTGCCTATTGGTGCTTGTAGAGAGAATAGCTTTCGTATTGTGTGGATGTATCACCTGTCAATTAAAAGGCCTATGATAGGCAAGAAATAAAGTTAGGATATCTGGGAGGCAGAAAGGATTCTGGGATAGAGCCAGGCAGGGGAGACTCTCAGGAAAAATGTGATAAAATGGATATAGAGTACCAGAGCATAGGTAACCAGCCACGTGGCAGAATGTAGGCTACAATAAATGAGTTATTTTATGCATATATCCTGAAGGCAAAGAAGTACTTGAGCACATTCTCATGTGTCTGAGCCCAGGAATAACTGTGCGTAGGTAACTGTCATACACGTACATCTTGACAAAGTCACAGTAACGAGAAAGTCAAATCCCTTCAAGATGTCAGCCTGTGATATCTCGTTGATTAAAAGGCCTATGCCAACTTCTGACTACGATAAAGAAAGTAGCATAGAAGAGGAGATGATGATATAGATGATATACAGGTGTAGGTTTGTAGATAATACAGTTGGATCTGCCTCTAAAGAGCCATCTCCATTCACCAAGGTCACTACACTCAGGCATGTGGAGGGCCATAAAGTCTGAGGAAGTAATGTCTGCAGAAGTATTCTCAACCATCAACTGAAGAAGCTGGAGTAGAAATAATCACATCTGACTTCTTCTCAAGTAAGGAAACTCTGAAGTGTGCTCCACGGTGGCTCTTGGGGTTGTAGAAGTTAAACTACAATACCATGACAAGGATAACTTTCCTGATAATACCATTCTTAAGGGCCAGTTTTCCCTGCCGACTCAGTCTCCTGGTTTAGTAATAAGTTCTACTACTGGTGCCCTGTGTGGACTAGACACATGGGAGCTGTGTAAAGATGTGCTGTCAATTTATGATTAAAGGACAAAGTATTGTAATTAACACGTGATTGCCCTTATTGTATGCTGACAGAGTACTTGTGCAACGATCGCGCTTCAGATGAAGAGTGGTTTGGGTCCAATGCACAGCCTACGTCAAGCCATACAAGGATATTCTTCCGAGATTACTTTCAGATCTGGGTGCAAATATCCAGCTCTGCTCAAATACTGACATGGAGGCAAAGAGGCACCACAAAAGTCAAAGATAACAGTGGATGGTTGAACAGATACACAGATGCTCACAGGACTGTAGAAATAGCAATATAAGGATAGCTGAATTGTTGGGTGTAGTTGAATCTTCTCATCCTTATGATGAGCTTAGTGGTACACACACAGACACACACAGACACACAGACACACAGACACACAGACACACAGACACACAGAGTCTGTAACTATGGCTTTCCCATTACAATAAGTAACAGAGAGCTAAGGGGCAGAGAAGGAGGAACATTTTCTCCACCACTGCCACTTTCTATACTTGCCAATATATCTTCACTCTATCAGTTGTTCCCCCCCCCCCAAAAGCAGGCTGCAGAGAACCCTAAGGGTGCTGAGTAGGAACTTGGCAGGTTCAGCCAACAGTGAAAGACTTGGGTACTAAATGGTGATTGTTTATATTGTATTCAATAATCAGTCTTCCATGTTAACTTTGTTTGAAACGGACACCCCACTCAACTGAAAGCACAGTTTGTAAACTAGCGCTAGACATGATCACTTTATTCTTATATCAACCTCCACCTTGCAGATAAGGACAGTGAGGTTCAAAGGCACAGACTGGACACCAGCCAGACTGCAGTGTGCAACTGTAGTCCAGCCCCATGCCACACCCATCACTCTTTCCTCTACATTCGCCTGTGTGTGAGAGGTGATGATGAAATGTGGGGTTTGGCAATGTCTTGGCCATGAAGTTTGTTTGGGTCACAAGGGGTCACAGAACAGTTTAGGGTTTGGGTTCTTTCAGGAAACTCACCAAGTTCATTCCCACGATGAACTTTACTCAAGGCAGCTGTCCTGAGAGCTGCTTTAATGGGACATGTCCTCACAGCTTGCTCTCCATGTCCTCCCAGTTGAGTGATGCTCTCAAACATCAGTCTCCTATTGTTCCAATGGTGAGAGAAAGAGAGGGGGAGAGAGAGAGAGAGAGAGAGAGAGAGAGAGAGAGAGAGACGCCAGCCCCTTTGTGGCCTAAGAAGACAAGCATTTGGCTGGAGAGGTGGCTTAATGGATAATATTTTTTGCTATGCACAAGCATGAGGATCAGAGTTTGGATTCCCCAGATGTAAAAATAACAGCATGAATGTGTCTATGCTGTTTCTCTATGGCAAGGTAGAAAGTGAGAGAGGAGAAGCCTTAGAACCTCCCAGAAAGTGTGGAGCACCAAGTACTTGCCTCAAACAAGGTGGGAGGCAGAGAATAACATCAAAAGTTGTCCTCTGACTTCCACGACTATGGCATGGTATTCTTACTGCAAATATCAATTTGGCAAGAAAAGTACAAGTTTAAGAAGTGTTCCTGTGATCTACTCTGTCCTTTCTTCTCTCTCTCTCTCTCTCTCTCTCTCTCTCTCTCTCTCTCTCTCTCTCTCTCTCTCTCTCACACACACACACACACACACCACACACACACACCAAAAAGAAGTACTATGCCTTGCTTGAAAGTCTGTAGGTGAGCTAGGACAATCCTCCTACACATTGGGCTCAATTCTGCTTCCTGTAACTGATTCTGGGGTCTAGGGAGAAAGGGCTGTAGCCACTGGCAGCATACTCTTCCCTTGGTAGGTATTGGAACACAAGGCCAAGCAAACTGTAGAAGCAATACTTAGCCCTTGTCATATGCTAGCGCATCTCACCTGCAAAGCAAGTCTAAGGGTATGTCCAAGCTTCAGATTGTCCCACGGTGCAGAAAGTGAATGAAGATTTTTCTGGCTGACATTTCTGTCTCTCATGCCAGGTAAGTATGTGCTTCCCACGAGAGAAGGTGCCGCATCCCTTTCCTGAGTCCTTCAACCCTAATCCCCAATTAAGTCTCCCAATCAAGTCTGCCAACTGCCACAGACCTACCACCCGGATGGGACTTCTCCTGAGAGACTTAAGAGAGTGAAGTAACTGCATCCCAGCCTAGAGATCTTCAGGAAGGAGTTATCCAGTCGATATAGAGATAGTTAAAAAGCACTTTGCTCCTATGATCTACTCAAACCAAGTCTGCGACACCCTGCCTTAACGGATTCCAAGCTCTCCGTTCTAGTTGTCAGCTTTCTCAGCATCATGACCTAAAGGAATAAGTTAAGGGAGGAAGGCTTACTTTGATTCTTCATTTCAGCCCATAGCCACTTGCATCTGTGCACTTGGACACTTCATGATAGGCAGAAAACAGCTCAATGGGTACATTAACCACACTGAAGGGTAGGCCCCATGCCTGACAGGAGATGGTTAACACAAAGCTAACTCAATCTTATATTGCTTTTGTGTGTATTTTTTGTCTTACTGTTCTTTTGTTTGTATATTATGCTTTCTGATTTTGTTTTTATGGTGTGTGTGTGTGTGTGTGTGTGTGTGTGTATTTCTTGTGGTGTTTGTTTTGTTCTGGTTTGTTTGGTTGGTTGATTGGTTGTTTTTAAATAGACAGAAAGAAAGGGTGAGGAGTTGTGTGGGTGGGGAGTAGAGAGGATCTGGAAGGAGTAGGGGAGGGGAAACTGATCAGAAAATATTGTGTTTTAATTTAAAAAACATATTTTGAAAAGGAATACAGGTTAGTACAGGTTTGTTTGTTTGTTTGTTTTCCTTAGAGAAAGAAACACCCTAGTCGTTATGCTTGACTTATAGTTAAAGGCATTCGCAGCCACTTACTAGTAGTTTGTATTCTGGTTCGTCACCAACTCCCCTCACTCTAGCACCTGTGTCGCAGAACTGTTTCGAGGGGCAGATGGCTTCGCGGAGAAAGTCTCTTCGACCTGACAGGGCATGGCAGCTGCTCAGGGTGCAATGCCACATGGGCATGATTTGTATTACAGGGAATTTGGGAACTTTCAAGAAAATACAGGCCAGAGACTGGCTGCCTTTCCCCCATCTTTAGTTTGTCACCCCCTAGCGGCTGCTTCTAGAACTCATTCTAGAAGTTGGGGAATCAGTTTGCACCAATGAAGGCTCCTACACTAAGTGCTACCAAACCCGCCATCTATGGGGACCCCAGGAGGAAGATGGGTGGGGTGCTTTTATTTTAAAGCATTACACAAATTTATACATGTTCTTTTTTATATGAAAAAAGTACATGAAAGGGGAAAGACAGTCTACGCGTTCCACGACCCTAAGGAACTACTGTGTGTGGTCTCCCAACAGTTTGATACTGGCTGCTTCTGAGAAAAGAAACTAACAGCCAGGTTCCCATCAGTAGCCTCCTGCACCACTCCTGGAGAAGAACCTGGTGAAGTTTTTACAGGGAAGGGCACAGTAACATTGTACAATGTTTTGAAATACACCAGCCCTTTGCATAAGCAATTCTGCTTAGAGGGAGGGGCAAAAATAAGGACAAAGTATAATATATCAAAAATTTATGAAAAGGTTACAGTGAAACCCATTACTTGTATGATAACTTAATAAAATTAACCTTGAAATGGGCTTATAGGACCCTGTGCCCTGGAGAATATGTACACACAGCTTTCAGACTGCAGGAAGCTTTCTGTGTGTGTTATGTCTGCCCTTCTGGGAATAGTTAAAGCAATCTTTTAAAAAGATAAAAGGTTTCATGAGGTATAAGTCACTTAGTGCCCTAGTCTGCTGGGGTTCTGTAACTGTCATCAACTGAAAGAGAAGGTGAATCCCCTGGATCTGGAGTTACAGGAAGTCATGACTGCGCAAACTGGTGCTGGGAACCAAACTCAGGTCCTCTGGCAGAACAGCAAACAAGACCTCTGACCCTTCTCTCCAGCCTTGAGTATGAAAATTTACAACAGCTTCATATGTTTGTCTGCAGGGTATATCAAAGATGGGGAAGGTCACATGAATGAGCTTCAAGAAGACACACTTGGTAGCGAAAAGCCAGGCACCCAACCACACATGCATCATGAATGTGTTCACCTTAGTGAATGTGTCAGTTGGAAGACAGTAGACCAAACTCTCTCTCTCTCTCTCACACACACACACACACACACACACACACACACACACACAGAGAGAGAGAGAGAGAGAGAGAGACAGAGACAGAGACAGAGACAGAGACAGAGAGACAGAGACAAACAGAGACAGAGACAGACACAGAGAGAGGGGGGTCACTTGCACACATGAATAAAAATAAAATTTTAATATTAAGTTATAGGAGAGAAGGGCTTTTCTGTCATGTCACGTATGGCCAATCCTTCACACTATGTGTGGCATAGAATAGTACCTAACGAAATATTTGTTGTTTAATGGACAGCCTGTTCTGAGAAAGGCATGGTGGGAGGGGACTGTAGCGAGGAGTTGGTTTTTTCTTCTGAAGACTGTATCCTCTATGCACAAAACCACACCGTGCTTGTTTGCCTTTTCCTTCCTTCCTTCCTTCCTTCCTTCCTTCCTTCCTTCTTCCTTCCTTTTTTTCTTCTTTCTTTTTTTGATACAGAAAAACAATCAGGAATTCTTTTGGTTTAAAAAAAAAAGAAAAAGAAAAAAGAAAAGGCCGGGCAGTGGTGGTGCACGCCTTTAATCCCAGCAATTGGGAGGCAGAGGCAGGCAGATTTCTGAGTTCGAGGCCAGCCTGGTCTGCAGAGTGAGTTCCAGGTCAGCCACTGATACACAGAGAAACCCTGTCTCGAAAAACCAAAAAAAAAAAAAAAAAAAAAAACAAAAAAAAAAAAGAAAGAAAGAAAGAAAGAAAAGAATTGTAAAAGGAGACCCTCGGAGACAGTCAATGTGAAACAGAAAAGTGGCCTTAGCGGCCTGCAAGGATCCTACTGGTTCTTCTGGACTGTGGGTCTCTACATGTCAGATGGGTGCCATGGACTCCTAGTACAGCTCTATATCTGGAGGCTGATCATTTGCCAGGGAAGAATCCTACCCACTGGAACCCCCACCTGATCAATAAACCACTCTGCGAGGAAACAGGAATCCAATGTCAAGATACTAGCACCGAATCTTGTTTTCATGCCTGAGAAGATCCTACAAATCAATAAGCATTAGAAGACATGGCTATGTTCTTTTCTTTCTATCGTTTTTTCAATATTTGCTTAATTTCTTATCCCCGTTAAGCATTGTGAAGAGGCACACGGATCAAGGGCTTCTAGTGAGCACACACAGATGCGTGATCATGTCATCTAAGGCTAAGGCCGAGCTTGCTATGTTGAGAGACAATTAAGAGAAGAAACCAAGAACCGTGTGTTGCCAATCAACAGAGGGTACAGGGATGACCTACATAGCACAGCAGCTGCAGATTACAGAGCCTCAAACAGCACAAATGACAAGTTGCACCAAAAATGATGGTTAGCAGAGGCCAGGACAAGAGGAATGTGAGTTGGTTGCACAACAACCCACCCCACACAGTGGAAGCCGACACTAAGAGTCTGTTAGTGCTTTCCTAAGTTTTTAGTGAATAGAACATTTCTACGCTCCCTTATTCTGTCCCATTTCTCAGGCTCGTGCAATGCAAGCTTAGGTTTTCAGTAGGGAACAAACTGACCTCTTTTTTGACTCCCCCCAAAATAACAGCTCAGTCACAAATACTTGTTGAGATTGGTCCCCTCACCTTTGTCTCCATCTCCACTGTTTGTACCCTAGTTCAAGACTGCACTGCCTGCTGCCTGGACCTACAAGGCTGTTCCACAAGAAGGCTTCTTGACTGAACTTGTTGACCAAGTTCGCATATGGAAAGCTGAGTGGACTTGAGCAGCGCTGTGGTGTGGTCAGGAGAGCATAGGCCTTGAAAGTGGACTGTCTCAGTTCAAATCCTGTGTCCTTCCGATCTGTGGTGACTTTGGCAGGTTACTTGATCCTTCTGAGATTGGTTTGCTTATATCTCAAAGGAAAAAAAAAAAAAAGCTAATGTGCACATAGCACATAGTTGGTAAGGGCAAAGCTATATTAAACAAAGTAGTACAGATTACGTGTTTGGAACAGGAGCTACTGGGTCCTTGTAGCCCCGTATCGGTTAGCTGGTCTCTTTCAGAAACACACCCCTCTACTTTACAATGTGTTGAGAAGTCCAGATGACCCCCTACAACACACACCCACACTTGCACATAGTCACATGCATGCACACATGCACATACACACTCACGTGCATGCACACGTACGCGTGTGCACACACACAAACAAACCCTACCAGCCCTGTGGGACCTCATCTTCCTGCCTGTCATCTTTCAGCGACTAAGCCCCTGCCTCCCATTACACATTGACACTGAATGCATGCTTGGTACTGGAGGAAGCTAGGCCACTGAGTCTGCAGACACTGCTCCTTTTGCCTGGAACTTTCTCTCAGTTTTCCACATTCCTGATCCACTGCTACCAGTCCCTTGAGTCTTAGGTGGTATTTTCTTTGAGATGTCACTTGTGTCAATCAGTGCTCTTGCAAAAATGTCCTTTCCCATCCTATCAAGAAATGTCCTTGACACTTTGAAATTTAAGTTTTTGGTGTGAAACTTAAATATGCATGCTCTCCCAGTGATTGTTTTACATTTCTTTTTTATCTCCATCTTTCTGTAAATATTATTCCCATGTAAATTACAAAAATCATGGATTTCCCTCATCAGTCTTCAAACTTATACTCCTCCAAAGGACATAAGTGAGGTGTTGTTCTCCAAGCTAAAAGGCAATATTTTTACTAACTTTAAAACACTTTAAACTAACCAACACTGTGGTATCATTTAACTTGGTCCTCACTCACATTCCTCCAGTTGTTAGGCAATTTCCCTTAAATCTCCGTGCTACTCTTGCTGTGTGCTGGGTTAGCTCTGAGAGGCATGGATACATTGTAGTTCTCATGCCCAGTACTCAACTCTGTGTACATTGGCTGAAAGAGTAATTACCATGCTTCAGTTTGTCCATGAGGAAGGATCCTCTCTCTATTCTATTCACACACAGAAGCACACATACACACATCCGTGCACACATTTGTACACATCCACATTTGTGCACACACATTCACGCACACGCACAAGCACATGCACATGGAAGCACTTGAGCTAGTACATGTGCTTTCCACAATTCAAATAGAAAACTCCAGGGCTTTCTCTGTCCCTCCCTCAGCTGATCTCATTGGTACCCACAACTCTCTGTCCTGACCCTGTTGGCTTTGTTTCCGCATCTCACACCCTTTGCTTGACTTCCACAGCCTTGACCTCTCGTTTTTTTCAGTATGTCCCTTCTTTGCCTCAAGTTGACCTTTCCAAAAGGAAATCCACTCAGTTTGGGGGTTTTGTTTTTTCTGTTTGACGCCATCTGCGTTTACACCTAGTCCAGCCTCTGGTATTAGCCTGGAGGCTTCCATGTTCTCCCTGCTTTCATAACCCCTGCTGTCCGATGAGACTCAAAACGAAGGACACCATGTATCTCTATGCCTCCATTCCTATCCCCTGAGATGCTCTCCTTTCTGCACCAACATTCCCCTGTAAACCCATAGGCTAGCTCATAAGCCATTAGCCAATTACCTGCCCTTTCCTGGTGAGGGTTCACGAAAGCCTCTGACATGCTAAGAGCTAAGCAGCTCCTGGATAGACAGGCAGAAAATGCATCCTCTCCCTCTCCTCTGTCCTGGCCAGCTGCAGCCCCAGCCTAGCTAGGTCCTGTTGCTTGGATCTCAGCTTCACCCCAGCCCAACCCAGCCCCACACTGCCATTAGATGATCCCCTGGGCATAGTTTCAAAATGGCTGCCATAGCCATTCGTCGTCTCTCTTTCCTAGGGAGGTAGGGGCAAGAAGAGTCTTAGTCTTTTTTTTTTTTTTTTTAACTTCCCAAATGCTGCCCTTCTTCCCAGTCTCCCCTTGAAGAGTTTTTCCTCCATCCCCAGTCCCTTTTGCCTCTGAGAGGGTGCAACTACCAGCATCTCTCCACCTGGGGCATCAAGCCTCTACAGGATTAGGCACATTCTCTTCCACTGAGGTCAGACAAGGTAGCCCTCTGCTACATATGTGCCGGGGGCCTTGGACCAGCCAATGCATGATCTTTGATTGGTGGCTCAGACTCTGAGATCTCCCAAGGGTTCAGGTTAGTTGACACTGTTACTCTTCCTGTAGGCCTGCCATCCCTTCAGTTGGACTCAATGCAGGTGAACTTAGCCAAAATGTCCAATAGTGGGGGCATGGAACCTGAAGAGACCACCTCCAGTAGCCAGACTCAACCCCCAGGGGAGGAATGGGGGTACCAACCCACCTTAAAAACTTTTGACCCAAAATTGCTCCTGTCTAAAGAAATACAGGGACAAAAATGGAGCAGAGATTGCAGCAATAGCTGACAAGTGATGGGCCCAACATGGGATCCATCCCAGGAGCAAGCACCAACTCCTGATGCTATTAGTGATGCTATGTTGTGCTTGCAGACAGAAGCCTAGTGTGGATGGCCTCTGATACTACCAAGCAGCTGACCGAGGCAGATGCAGATACCTATGGCTAAGCACTGGACAGAGGTCAGGGACCCCCATGAGTCTTTATTTTTAAAAAGATAGGATTTTTGTTCAGTTGGGTTTTTTTAAGTATCATTTTGAAGAATTTTATATATTGAAGGCCTCTAGGCAACGACCTTCCAAGAAACCATGCGACAACACGCCCCCTCAGCTTCCTTTAGAGTCCCGAGTAAATGCCATTGTCTTTATGTGCTTCTACAGAGAGACACTCCACTCCAGTTCATTATCTCACCTTTTAACTTACACTGTGGGAAGAAGAAGAGGGTTTTCCGAAATCAAAGACATCTCCTTGGAACAAGAAGCTCATCTCACATTGTACCCGAGGATGCTCCTGATGCACCTGTCATGAGTGTCACCAGCCCTACATCACAGGCAGTAGTGACCTTTACCTTTAGAATGTTCAGCAAAGGAGGACATTTATGCAGTGCACCAGTAACTATGACAGGCACAAAAAAAAAAAAAAAAAAAAAAAAAAAAAAAAGCTTAAAGAACCCCAGGTGCTGACAGCCCAGAGAAGGGTAGATGGATGGGAGCTAAATCTGGACTCTTCACTTCCCTCCTCCACTTAGCAGAACACCCCATCTTGGGTGAATTCTTTAACCTTTCCTAGCTCCAGGTGCTTCTCCCATCTGCAGATAATAATATCCTAAGGTTCTTTGTGAAAGCAAAATGAGGTGTTGTTTGGGTAGCAGGATGTAAAAGCTATTTTGGTCTCAGTGTGAACTGAATAGCCAGCATATTCTAAAGCACGCTGTGAGACAGGGTGCAGAAGGAAGGACAGCAGAGGCATAAAAGTTGCTTCCTCTATCTACTGTGACCTCCATCACACGGGGACGCTGGACAAGGAAAGCTGCAGGAGTGAACAGGAGGAGTTTGGGAGAAAGCAATGAATGTGCTTCCAGCTCCAACCGTTCACTCTTTTCTTTGCTCCCAGAGAGTGGCTTCAGAGGAGCACAGTGACCTAGGACCCAAGATGTTAGTGAGGGCTTAGGTCCGATCCTGCTTTAGAAACTCAAAGTAAGGAAAGACCAGAGTGAAGGTAACCAGCTGGGATAATGGGGGGAGGGGGGTAGTAGGATTTGGACTTGCTAGGGTAAATTGAATTTTCCATAAGTCTGAGATAAGCCATAGGTAACCTGTGGACTTGTTTGATTTTGTTCCATTTGTTTGCTTGAGACAGGGGATCACACCGTAGCTTAGGCTGGCCTTCACAGCAATCATCCCGCCTCACCCTCTCAAGTGCTTTGAGCTTAGTAAAAACGCTTCTACACAAAGAATCTGCTAATGCCTGCTAGATGAAGAATGAGTATCTTCCAGCTTTGCAAGCTACGGCCTTTGTCCCCAGACCCGATGGCCTGATTCTGATCCTAGGAGCCCACCCAATGAAAGGAGAAAACTGACTCCCACACGTCTGCTGGTCTCCACATATGCACTGTGGCACACAAGAAACACACACACTAAGTCAATATTTTAAAAGTTGATTATGCTAAATTACAGGGTCCTTAAGTAGTAGTTCCAAATCTTCCCAGTGCTGCAACCCTTTAATACAATTTCTCATGTTGTGGTGACCCCCAAATCATAATTTTCTTTAGTTGCTACTTCATAACTGTAATTTTGCTACTATATGAATTGCAATGTAAATATCTGTGTTTTCCAGTGGTCTCAGGCAAAACCCGTAAAAAGGTCATTTGACCCCCCCCCCATGAGTGCTGCAACCCACAGGTTGAGAACTACTGGTGCAGATTCTAAACCAGTGTGCATCAGGGATGGGCACAAGCAGAAGAAAGGCAAAAGAAGAATACAGCAGAAAGGCAGGCATCTATCCGCAAGGCAGGGAGAGGGGCCTTGGTCCCCAAGCTTACCCCTTGGTCTTTAACTTCTAGTCTCTAAAGCCCCATGTCTGTGGTATGCTTATGGCAGAAACTACTGATGCTGAGGTGAAGAGGGAGATTTGGGCAGTCACTTCTCATAGGGTTTAGAGATCCTCAAGGTTCATGAAGGTGGACACTCTCTGAAATGCCCACAGTTGTACTATGGGATAAAGCCTACAGTCCAGCCAGTGTCGCTGTCTAGAGCTTAAGCAAACTCTAAAGACCATATATTAAAGGCTTAGTCACTGGCCTGAGGTGGTGTTGGAATTGGGATGGAGGCTTTGAGATGTGGGCCTTTCAGGAACATTGGATCAGCGGAATTGTTCCCTCAGTGAGGATTCTGGACCTTAGCTTCTCCCTCCCTTATTATGAATGGTTTTAACGTCAACACACCACTCATCAGAATGACCTCAAGCGAGGAGCCTCACCTAAAGAACTATCCTGATAGCCTTGATTGAGCTGAGAAGCCCACCCTCCCCACACACATGGTGGCGGCAGCCCACATCAAAGGTATTTTGGAAGGAAGATCGACTGGCTTTTTTGCTAGATTGACCTTGCCTCTAGCCTCAGGTTGATTTGTCCCATTGTCGTTGTTGCCACTGCTGCTGATTCCTTCACCAGCAGCAGAACCAGCTTTCAGCCTGGCATAGGGACCAGATGGAACTTCCGGATTTCCAGCAGATTGGAACTACTGAGGCATCCCCCCCGCCCCCCCCCCCCCCCCCCCCCCCCCCCCCCCCCCCCCCCGTGTAGAATAAGAAACTACTCTGTAAGAGACAGCTGTTATGGGACTACTCAGACTGTTGAAATACCAGTCTCAAGTGTCTGCTCCATTTCTCCAAATTCAGAAAGTTAGACAAAAGCCAACATTCCTCATTCCTCAGGAATTTGTGAAGCTGGTTCCCCTCTACCAAAAGGAGCCATTTCCGTATCTGTGGCAGAAGGGTCAAATGGCTGCCTGTAGTGCCTGATTCCATACCAAAGCACATGCTGGCCTCCAGGCTCCCTCGGTATCACCAGTACTTATTACGGATTTCAGAGTCCATGCTCGCTAGTGCCCTAGCTCTCCCCACCTCCTCTCCTAGCCTAAATGTCTCTAGTTCATGGGTGTCCGTCCCCACAGCTACTCATTCTCCTTGTAACCCTGCTATCAAAATAAGCTCTGTTTTGCCTGCAGCTCTTTATGTCTTCCTTGCTCAGTCTCCCTCTCTGTCTGTCTCTCTCTCCCCCTCAGCTCTCCTACACTCTCCCTATCCTCCCTCCCTCTCTGTCTCTCTCTCCCCCCTCAGCTCTCCCACACTCTCCCTATTCCCCCCCTCTCTCTCTCCCCCCTCAGTTCTCCCACACTCTCCCTATTCCCCTCTCCCTCCCTGTCTGTCTCTCTCTCCCCCCTCAGCTCTCCCACACTCTCCCTATTCCCCTCTCCCTCTCTGTCTCTCTCTCCCCCCTCAGCTCTCCCACACTCTCCCTATCCCCCCCTCCCTCTCTGTCTCTCTCTCCCCCTCCCCCCCTCAGCTCTCCCACACTCTCCCTATCTCCCCTCCCTCTCTGCTCTGCTCCTGCTTCTCTCATGGCCAGATCCAGCGTGCTGTCTAGGTTCAGACTACTACTTTTTCACTCTGCTTTGGACCCTTCCAGATGCCTCTGGCTGTTCTCTCTCTCTCTCTCTCTCTCTCTCTCACACACACACACACACACACATCTACAATAAAAATCTTCCTGTTAACCATACCATGGAGTGGTCGTGTCAAGTTATACATCAAGGACCTGGCAAGTACCAGGTTCTCAGTGACTCGAGGGTGATTTAGCTGTCATTACTGTTTTCAACCTGACTTAACAAATTCTGATATATATTCTGCACACACACACATACACACACACACACACACACACACACACACACTCACACGCATATGCCCTCGGCTATTTTCCTCCAGGAAACTCCAACTAAAGTTCGCCTCTCTTTGCTCTCCAGCTGCTGTGACGTGAACAGATTTCTTCCAGCAGGTGATTCTACCATTAGTAACCCCAAGAAAGTATGAGCCAAAATGAAACTTTGTTCCTTTTTAAAAATTGATTTCTTTAGGTATTTTGCAAAAATGATAGAAAGTTAACTAACACTCCATAGTATGAACCAAGTAGAAACTTTAGTAGCGTTTCTGTTTCCCCTCCTTCTTCCCAGGAGTCAGATAAAAGCATACCATTGATTCCTTGGGAGGCTGTGGGGAGGTTTCCACCACAGATGGAGTTGCAAGTCTGGTATCCTCACAGGACTGGGCGTATCAGTTTTTAAATTGACACAATGTTAAAAGTTTAAGTAACTGGAAAATATTTGGAACCTGAAGGTTATCCTCGAGAATTACAGACTTGCTTTAACTTTTATTCTAGGACAAGAGTGAGGCCCTACAAAAAAGTAGAGTGCTAAGCAGAAATAGTTGGTTTACTGAATATACTCCACAAGTCCTGTTTGTTTAATATGTAAGAGAAGTCATTGTCCAATGTATACGTCCATCTACAGCCAAGCAAGAAGTGTCATTCAGTGAGTAGTCATTACCATTCAAAATCCCCTCTCTGTCACCATGGGGGAATCCCATCTTCCTCAGGCAAGACAATGTTAATGGCAGCAGACCAGTCACTAACAGTTGTTCACTCCTCCAGCTGACATTTTAGGTGTAGAAATTCTATAAAGCCAATGAGTAAACGCCACCCTCTAAATATATCAGTTCATAGGGCAACACTAACTACTGTTTGGGAGACAAGCTGGGCAAGCCTCAAATTCACATAATGCTCCCATGAGAACTGAGTCCAAATCTGGCTTCCTCGTTTAATGGTTAGTGGTCATGTGACCCTAGGTAAATGATTTCACTTCTCTGTGCCTCTAATTTCCTTATCTTTAAATTGGGGGTAATAAAATATCCACTTGACTAGGTTATCATCTAGAATAGATGAGCAAATAGATGCAAAACTACAATATCTAACCAGGGCAAATGATTCAGTGCACAGACTTAGCATTAAATCACATGACCTCTTAGAAGGAACCCGGTGATGATCTCAGTTTATTGGTAGCATGAGGAACTGCTGACAGAGAGCAGATTCTAAACCCAGACTTCCTGGGTTTGGGTTATGCAACAATGGGAAACATGACTGAATACATGTTTGCTATTATTGCTGTTAACACTGTGAAATAATACAGTAATGTCTATATGTATACAGTGCACACAGCAAGAGCTTAATGATAACAACTGCAATTTAGAAAAGTCTGCTTCAATCAACCTACACATCCCTGAAGGTTCTGGTCACTGGGAGGTCTCAGAGGCATCTGTGGTTTATTCCCTCTTGAAAACTGTTGGTAAAAGATCTCCAGAATCTTCCCAGGTTCCATTCTTCCTAGATAACATAACCTGTTATTTACCACTTGAGGCTTGGATGTCCCCTCTCCCTCTTTGGGGGCATATGTTTCAGTTTAGAGAGAATGGGCCATCAGGCAGAACATGCCATACTACAGGGCAAAACACCCTCACACGTGATATGAAAAAAATAAATCTTTAAAAATGGGTTTTCAAAGGCATAACTATCCCTTGCCATTAGCAGAGGATTGGATTCAGGATCCCTGGGGACATCAGAATCTGAGAATGCACAAAGCCCTTATTTTTTAAAGCGATACAGCCGTTTTCAATAAACTATGCACACCTTCCCATATGCTTTAAGTCATCACTAGATTACCACCACTGTCAAGTACAACATAGAGATCCTGTAACTTTATTATTCTGTGTTGTTTAGAAAACAAGAACAAGGAAAAATCTCTGTGTAGGCTCAGGTTAAATAAAATTTAAATAATTTTTTTTTTTATCCCACGTTGGTTACATTCTCAGATGTGAAACCCATGGATATAGCAGGCTGGCTCTGCTTCTCTTTCGGCAGGCTGTCAAACTTGACCACACTTGCCTTTCCCTGTGTGAGCAAGACATGTTTCTCAAGTGAATAGGGTGTCTTGAACCCCAAATCCCATCCTCCTTGGGCTATACCCTCAGCCATTGTCTGTAATGTCTCCAGCCTAGGCTCTCAGACTCTCTCCAGGTTACCTGTCTTGTTCCTTCTTCCAATGTGGCTCCTACCTTTCCCAGGAGAGGTGAAGTATCCTGTCCTTCCAGCCTCCTGAGGTGGTGCCACTTTGACAGTCCAGAGGACTCTAAGCCCCACTCACCACTGACTGACCCTGAAGACTGATGGAAAAAAAAAAAAACAAACCCAGCATCTGAAAGGCCGCCCCTACCAGCAGGAAATCATTATTTTGCCAATCCCAGAGCTGATAAACAAGTGTAACGTTGGAGACAGGAGGATACAGTGCTATTCAAGACTATTGTCACAGCCTCTGCTCTGTGTGCATGAAAGAAACAAAGGGGGCCTGTGTACAAACACAGGGACAATGCTGTTGTGTTACGAGCTGCTTCTGTTACTCTTGGGGACAGCGGATGAGAAATGAGGCCATGGTGTCTTTCTTGGTTTGATGTGCTCTGAACTTAACAAATCTTAGCAACCAGGACATTTAGTTGTGGACAAGTCACATGCACTTTCAGTTCATGGTTTTTATAGGGAGAAGAATGGATCATCGCCCCAAAAGTGATCTACTGCTTACAAGTCATTTTCAATACATGCTGAATCCACAGTGTCTCTCTCCCCTTCCCTTAACGCCTTTAGAGGCCCAAGGTATTAGAGTCCAAAAGAACTGTAGTAATCTTTTCATGCCCTTCAATGCTTGGTTTTCACAGACACCAAGCTCCTATCCAATTTTCTGAGTTACAGTATTCTGTGGTTAACTTTCATACTTTTTTGTCCCTCCCCCCAAATATTTTGAAACTGATCAGTGGGAGAGTTTTCAAACCTAAGTAATTGTGATGGTTGGTTTTGAGATGTCAAGGTGCTGCAATCTAAAACAGTCTGAGAAGGGAGTCTCAGTGGAGGGATTATCTGGGTTGGGTGAGCCTGTGTGTGTATCTCCAGGAGATTGTCTTGGATGCTGATTGAGATGGAAAGACCCACTCTGAATGTGGGGAGCACCATTTCCAGGGTTGGGTGCGGCTATGTGTAAAAGTGAAGAAGGCTAGCTAAGTGTAATCGGCAAGCAAGCAGCAATATGTGCATTTGGTTTTCTCCCTGCTCCTGACAGTGCCTGTGGTGTGACCACAGTCTCAAGCTCCTGCCTCAATGATGGACTGATATTTGGAACTCATTCCTCCCATATTGCTTTCTGTTGGGGTATCAATCACAGTGACAGAGATGAAACTGGAAGGAATGGGCTCTGCTGCACTTACATTTTGATTACATGTCTCAAGAAATAATTAAAGCCCTTGATAGTTTGATAACGTGAGTGTATCTATGAATTTAAAAAACTGTCAAGATGCACTTTTCACTGGAAATAATCAATCAATCAATCAAATGGATCTACTAAAAGCAAACGCTAAGTTTGGCAAACTTGAAGTTTGGTAGATTTCAGTGTTGGTCAGTCTACAGCAAGCATGTCTGACCTTATTCCTATACAGCCGTTCAGCTTCCAAGTTTAGAATTTTTGGAAGCATTTTACTTGACCTTTTTATCAGGTTGGTATCTGGCCCACCCCACATTATCTCCAGCCAAGCTCTGAGCACTTACAGTTCTCTGACTAATGGTTGTAAGTTTGGTTAGCAGCGTCTGGAACACTGGTGGTGGAGGCGTCTGAGGTAACATTTGCAGCAGCCGTTGAAGCTTCTCCCACACAACAACAGGAGGCATCAGGTTGGTCTATACCCTTAGCATGCCCACCTTTTGCTGGTAACCCTCCACCAAGCCGTGTTTACTCAAGGAAGAATCACATCGTTAAAGTCAGGTAGCTTGGAAAGCCCAGCTCCTTCCTTCACAGGTTTCTGCTTCGGTCTTTGTTCTTGAAGTTAGAGTCACTTCCATTTTGCAGTTGAAGTAGATATAGTACCCAGCAAAGAGGGCTCTGCACGTTCCATGGGAGATGACTGCTTTAGCTGTCATCTTTGCCCCATCTGGATGGAAACCCTCCCTAGAAAGTGGCAAACAGTAGTTAGTACCTCATTCTGTAAGCTCACAGCCTGCAGCAGCCTTGAATCAAGGCATGGGAAGGCTACTCCTAAAGACTTATACAATATTTCAAGGCCAGAAACCCTGGGACTTGAATCAAGGCATGGAAAGGCTACTCCTAAAGACTTATACAATATTTCAAGGCCAGAAACCCTGGGATGGCTCAGTTGAGTAGTTGTGCTTTCGACTTCCCAAGTGTGTTAGTTACTGGTGAGTCACTGTGACACCACACTGGACAGGGACAACTTAAAGGAGGAAGATTTATTTTGGCTTATGGTTTCAGAAGTTGTAGTCCAATATGGCAAATCGGGGTGTCAATAATGTATAGCCAAGACTCCTTACATGACAGTGGACAAGACACCATGCAAACTGGCCAGAACCAGAAGCAGCATAACCCCCCAAAGGCCTGCCACTAGGAACCTTTGCTAGACAGGTCCCAGGTCCTAAAGGTTCTAACATTCAAAATTGTCCCACAAGCTAGGGACCAAGTGACCACGGGATGAACCTGCGAAATAGGTTTCAGAGTCAACCCATAACAAAGTTTCAGTTAAGCCTTTGACCCAGCTACTGCCACTTTCAGACTTTCTGAAGGCAGAAGGGTCTGTCTCTGAGGAAGGAGGTGTTAGCAGTCCTCCCTTTCTAGCTGCATGACCCTCAACACCGAGTTTTGCAGAGCATGAGACTCAAGGGAAAGAGTGCAGACAGAGGAGACCATGCCAGATGTGAGCAGCACTGAGATAAGTAATACCTTTCACATGCCTTCTTTCTTTCTAACCCCTTTTCTAATCAGCTGCTCTTCAAAGCAGGTCTTTTCTGGGACCACGGGAAAGTTACTAAAAATCCTAAGTGACTTAGTTTGACTGTCTGGATAAGACTAGTTATAATGGCAAGCCCCTACCTCTCCACAAACAGAAGAGAAACTGTATGATTTAAAGCGTTGTGATTTTTAGGGTATACTGTAGACATATGAGCGTACATGTGTGTGTGTGTGAATTCCAAGAATTCAAATAGGCACAGCTTCATTTAAAAACAGATGGTGAGTAGGACGATCATTTCTGGACATCTCAGTTGCCAAGTTGTCTGCCAAGCATGCAGGTGCATTCCCCAGATCAGCCAGCCAACCCAGATGGGCAAAGGCAAAACCAATTTCCCTGACCTAGGTAGTCCAGCCAGTTATTCCCTGGAAATCATCCTATATCTGAGTTCTCCCAGCACCTCGGCCCTCTGGTCTTTGAGTTTAGTCACACAGGAGTGAGACTTCCGGGTACTCTGCACATTCTAATATTCTTACGCCATTCCCCCCCCCCCCCCCCCCCGCCAGCCACAGGGAAGAACTACAACTCCCAGCATGTCCTGCGAGGGGTCACGCGGCACGCTCCACTTGCTCCCGCTGTCACGTGACTCCAAAAGATGGCGGCCTTGACAGCGGAGCATTTCGTGGCTCTCCAGAGCCTGCTGAAGGTACCTTGAAGGGGTGGGGACGCGTGCGGCGACAGCCTTAGTGTCTGGGACTTGGTGCAAAGCAAGAATCTGGGAATAAACCGGCCCTGGCTTGGAGCACCGTTCCACTCTCACCCTACACCCTGTGCTTGTCTGTGCGATCCTGAGAAAGTCGCTCAGCCTTTCTGAGCTGTTAGACAGGAGCAACAAAATTAAGGTGGTATTAAGGTGAAAGTAAAAATCAGATAGTCGCTGTAAATGCACCCAAGAACTAGTGATCGTGAGTTGTTTTTCGGATTGGAGCACTTGGGTGACAGTCACCAGTTCCCCATTTCATCCCGGTCTATGCACTCTCTATCAGGGAAATTAATCCTCTCTCTCTTGTCACCCTAGTACTTCTAGGGACGTCCTAAAGTTTGAGTTACTCCGTAGAAGAGTGGCTTTGCTTTCCCTCTTAGAACTTATTACTAACTAACACCATGAATCTCTTTGTATTCTCTTCTGATTTCTGTTTCTTTTTGTTTTTCTTTCGTTTCTCCAGTTGAAGATCAGAAATGATTCTCTTGACACTATCATTATCAGCCACACAAATAATGCCCTCTCCAGTATACATCTCCGTAGTACGTATTAGCCCAGTCTACTCCTAAACGCTTTGACTTTTGACGTCATTGTTCACAGCGTATCCCAACAAGAACACTTGGCACCCAGTATGTGCTGAAGAAATAGCTATGAAGTGCCTTGGTGTAACAGAGCTGTGACTAGAAACCAAGAGTTCTCATTACCAGTTTTTCCCCTTCAATATGGTTGATTTGAGCCATTCCTTCTCCATGCCTGCTTGTCTTGGGACACTTTTGTTTTCCTTGGTAAGCTTTTAAAAAATAATATATAACATAAATAATGAAAAAAGCAGAAGTTATGAGTGCTTCTCTTGATGACTACACACTCATGTAGCCAACACCAGACCACAAACTGAGACATCAGTACCCCCAGCAGCTCCTTGGTTACTTCCTCCACTTGCCTTTCCAGTAGTGTGTTGCTTTGGACACAGTATAATATTACTCAGTCTCTGAACTCCACAAAAAAAAAATGGAACACTTCTTCATATCCATGTTCACATCTGGTTTCCAGTCATGATTGTAGCAAAAGCTCGTTTTCATTTCTCTGTTGTTTAAATAAGCTTTATTAAAAGCCAACTATAATGTCTCCTGTAGTTGTAAGAAATAATGCAGAGAGATGCCGTGTCCCCTAATGGTGACTTCCTGAATGTCTACAGAACAATATCACAGTTGTAGTATTTACACTGATCCAGTTAAGCTCCAAGTCAGTGTAAGACCCCTTAATGTCTTACAGCCAAGCTCGCACGCAGTCGGCTTCCAGAACTCCTTGACACTTCAACGTTCTTCTGTCATTATTTTTCATCTCAAGAACTTTGTAAATCTTGCTATAGATGATGTTTGCGAATTGGCTTTCCTCACTAAGCCTAATTCTCTAGAGAAGTAGTTCTCGAGCTGTGTGTCGAAATCCCTTTGTGATTGCATAGCAATTATCCCGAATATCAGATATTTACGTCACAATCATCATAACAGTAGCAAAATTGCTATAAAGTAGCAATAAAATAGTGTTATGGTTGGAGTCACCACAACATGAGGAACTGTATTAAAGGGTTGCAGCAATAGGAAGGCTGCGAAACCACCGCTCTAGAGAATCATACAAATCATGTGTATCCACAACTACATCCTTTTCATTGCTTTGAGGTATTCTGTAGTCTATTCTATTTGTTTGCTCACTGGTCTGTTGAAAAATATGTAAAGTATTTCTAGTACTTGCTTTTACAAAAGAAGTTGCTAGGCCATCTGGAAGTCACATGATTTAAAGACATCTCCAAACTTTTCCAGAGTACCTGCACTATTTTACACATATATCTGTATCAGCATCAACATTTTGGGTTGTCAGTATATCCTATCTGAATAATTCTGATGAGTGTTTCTTGGCTCCGTGTGTGTCTACATGTGTGTTTGTGGGTGTGTACATGTGTCAGAGAACAACCTCGGGTGTCAATTCTGCCTTCAGTCTTGCTGGAGATTTTCTCATCCTTTACTGCAACATGCACCAAGCTCATGCCGGTGAGCGTCTCGGAATTCTTCTGCCTATTATTTTCAGACAGGAGCCCTAGGATTTCAGGCACATGCCCTACTTCAGCTTTTGTGTGCCTTCTGGGGATCCAAATTCAAGTCATCCGGCTTGTGCAGCAAGTGCTATATTCACTAAGCTGTGTCCCCAGCCCTGTATCTGTCTTTTGTATTTGAGCCTGTGATCCACACTGAGCCAGTTTTGTATAAAATGTATGATACATAGGTTGAATGTGCTTATTTTAATGTCATATTGTTTCAAGATTGTTTGTGGGGAAAAAAAAAGATTTTTCTTCCACTGAATTGCTTTTGCAATTCAAGAATCCCTAGGACATGTCTGTGTTGGTTTGTTTTGGGGTCTCTGTTGCCCTGTTCTGCCTTCTTATCCCTCTGTGTGTACACAGGCTTGATTGCCCTAACTGTATAATAAATCTTGACATCAGACCAATTCTTCCTACGTTATTGTTCTTTCTCAGAATTGCTTTGGCTGGGGATGTAGCTCAATCAGTAAGTCATGTGTAAGCAATGAGGATGTGAGTGTGTTACCTGAACCGCAAGTGAAAAAGCCGGCGTGACGTGTGCACTTGTAATCCTAGTGCGGGAAGGCAGAGACAGCTGGATTCTGGGGCAGGCTAGGCAGCCTTGGCTGTTTGGCTGGTCTAGACCAGTGATAGAACTTGTTTCAAGGAGCAAAGTGAATGGGGCCGGAGGAACCACAGCGAGATTGTCTTCCACCTCCACATGTCTATACACACATGTGCACATGCATCTCCCGACACATTCACAGGCATAGCTAACACATTGCTAACACTGCTAGCTGCTCTAACTCCCTGGCCTTTCACTATACATTTTTAAATGTTGTAGGCTATATCTAAGACAAACTTGCTTAGATTTTGATAGGAATTGTGTTGAACAAATGTGCTGATTGGGGGAAGTTGCCCTCTTTAGGATATTGAATCTCCCAGAATATAAACTTGGTTTATCTTTATATTTATCTCATCTTCTCTGAGATCTTTTGTCTGCAATGTATAGTTGTAGCACATAAGTACTAGGGTTCATTCTTTGACCAATTGCAAATGACACTTTTAAAATTATGTCTATATGTCCATTACTTGGACAGATAGAGCCCAAATTAAGATGGTTCGACTTTTGATTGTTTTACCTTACAATAATTTGAAAGTAAAAGCATTGGATCAAAATGATATGTTGGATTTGGATCACCTGGCTTGCAGCATCTAGGGAAGATGCTGGAGATGCCAGGTAGCAGTTCCTCAGCACCCAGTGAGCCAGGCAGCATTCAGTGAAAAAAAAAAAAAAAAAAAAGTGCTATTCAGGAACTGTCACCAAACCATGACATTCCATAGGTTAGATGTGTTATATGTATTTTCTAGTTAGGGTATTTTTAAAGTAGTTACTTATTTTATTGTATGTACATTGGTGTTCTGCCTGCACGCATGTCTGTGTGAGAGTGTCAGATCTTGGAGTGACAGACAGTTGTAATTTACCATATGGGTGCTGGGAATTGAATCTGGGTCCTCTGGAATAGCAGCCTTAACCACTGAGCCATCTCTCCAGCGCCGCCCCCCCGACCCCCATTAGGATATTTTAAAAAACATTTTCCTGCTTTTATGTGAATTTCACATCATGCACCCAAGTCCCACTCATCTCCCCCTCCCCTTGAACCTGCCTTCCACCCTTCGCACCTCCTCCTCAACAGAGAAGAAATGTCTTGTTGTGGAAGCTGTAGTGTGTCCCAGTGTGTCCCACAGGATTACTCTCTTTGGTCCACACTACTTTGCTTGCAGATGCTAATTAGGGCATTTTAAAGGCAGGATGGCTGTCCTCCCATTAAGGGGTGTCTGTAGAAGTAAAGCTGACTTTTGTGTGTTGATTTTATATTTTCAAACTTGTTAAATTCACTTACAGTAGGTTTTGGCAATGTTTTAGGGTTTTTCGGCAGTGTGTGTGTGTGTATGTGTGTGTGTGTGTGTGTGTGTGTGTGTGTGTGTGTGTGTGTGCACACGCGCGCGTGCGCACGTGCACATTCCTGTGCACCATGGTGCTGGTGTGAAGACCAGAACACAACTTGCAGGAGTTGGTTCTCTCCTTCCACAGTGTCTGTTCTCGGAATTGAACTCAGGTCCTCAGGCTTTGCAGTACTTGCCTTTCTTTACTCCCAAACCGTCACCCTAGTAGAGAGGATTGTTTGTTTGTTTGTTTGTTTAGGTTTTTAAAGTCCTAATGTTTCATTTTATCAAACATTTTGTTGCTTTAAGGTATGTGCCCACCTCCCTTGATCTGTTAAAAATCTGAGTTATATAAATTTTCAAATATTTAGCCAGATTTAGATCCCTGGAATAAATCCCGTCTGCCCATCGTGTATAATCCCTTTTATATGTTCTTGATATGCTGTACATTTCTATATGCTAATATTTGGTGAGCATTTCTGTGTCAGTTTTTATGAGAGGATGCTGATCTGTAATATCCAAACTGTCTGGTTTGAATATTAAGGTAACTTTACACATAAAATACATTGGTAACTGTTCCCCTCTCCTCTGTTCTCTAAAAGAGATTTATAGAATTGATATTTTTAATCTTGAGATGTTTGTTAGAATTCTTCAGTGAGAAATGTCTTGGTCTAGAGATTTCTTTTTCTGCGTTAACGTTGTGGATTCAATTTCCTGAGTAGTGACAGCCGTCACATATCTGTTTCATATGAGGGTGCCACGATGGTGGTTTTGAGTAATTGGTCAATTTGTGGGAGCCGTCGGGTTTGTGTGCAGCTCCCCTTAGCCTTTCGCTGTCTGGCTCGTCACTGCCAGCTCTTTGTTTCACTCACCCCCTGTCCTCTTACCGGGGAAGTATTGCACGGATGTCAATTAGAGTGATGGATGGTGTTGCTGAGTTCTTCTGTATCCTGTTTCATATCTGGCTGGTTCTGTCGTTAGCTGAAGGAGGGGTGTTGCTGTGCCCATAGTGTTTGGGAAGTCACCTGCTTCTCCTTACATTTTTGTCAGTTACTGCTTTGCGGTTTGCAGTCCTCTTGCTGGGTGCGTACTCATTCTGAATGTCTTTTTAGTGGATAGAATCTTGAAGGATTTTATAATATGGTCCTGATAGTTTCCTTTTTGCAGAGCATGCTTTATCTGGCTTCAGTGTGGCCATTCTTGCATTCCCTTGATTAATGTTTGAATGGCATTCTCCATTCATCCATCTTTTACCTGTTGCCTGCCCATATACTCGAAAGGAGATTCTTATGTTTAGCATTTAATATTTTTCATCTACTGTGCCAATTTTTTATTTTAGTTAGACTATTGAAGTCAGTTTCTTTCATTTTTAAAAGAATTCTATTTTGAGGGCTAGAGAGATGGCTGAATGGGTAAGAGTGCTTGCCATGCAAGCATGAGAACCAGAGTTTGAATGTCCAGCACTCACTTAAAAAGCTATACATGGCCACACAGCTACCAGTAATGAGAGCACTGTCGAGTTCAAGGACGGGAGGTCTCCAGGCTTCTGGCTGCCAGCCTAGCTCCAGCTTCAGTGAGAGACCTTGTCTCAAGGGAATAAGGAGGAGAGTAATGAAGCAGAACACTGAATATCTTTGTGTACACACACTCACATTCCTGTACACAGTGGCACACACATACACACACACATATGCACACAAACACACAGATATATACACACGCTCATACACACCTCTACATACACTGGTACATATGCATATACACATACACACAGACACATACACACAGACACATACACACAGACACATATACACATACTCATTCACATGCATGTGCATACATACACACAGATGCATATACATACAGACACACATTCACATGTGAACACAGAATTCTATACTATCTAGGGTTCTGATGTACTTTTTAATAGAGCCTTTCCAGTCACACTGTGTGTAGATAGTTTATCACAGTCTGTCAGTGTCATTATTGTATCTCAGGATGAAGTCTTCTTATAACATATTCACATTAACTATTTTTCCATTACACTTAAAGCTCCACCAAACAGTATTATAATTTTTACTTTATCCTTCAAATGTAATATAGAATATGTGTACTTTTTTTTTTTTTTTTTTTACATCTTTGCTTGTTCTTTTCTGTTTTGTGGCGTAGGAGAGTCTATAAAAGCACTGACTGCCATAGTCAGAAGGGTGGAGAAGACTAAAGAAAAGTGTCAGGCATATCATTGATGCTGATGGTGACAGGATCAGCTTGTGAAGCTCACATACCACTCTAACAGTTCTGTGTGTCCCTAGGATGCTGGGAAACTGAGGGGAAAGAGACCAGGGTTGCTCAGGGCAGTATGCAGTGGTGACCCAAGGTGGTTTCAGTCAGGTCGCTGTGGCTCCCCACACTTCTGTCATTCCTTTTTTGTCAAAAAAAAACCTGGCTGTAGTCATCCTTCACAGCAGATCTTCTGCCGCACTGTCTTGGTTTTCTTTCATTCCTGATAAATATTTCACTAGCTGGGAGTTGTAGGTTGACAGTTTGTCCTGCATCTGAGAACTATGCTTTCCTGCCTCTCTTGAGTTTCCACATGAAAGCCATTGTTATTCTGAGTGTTTCTTGTAATGTTTACAATTTTTTGTCTTTTTTTTTTTTTTTTAGGTTTAATTTCTGGTGTCTCTTGGTATGAGGTTGTTAAATTATACTCTTTAGGGTTCACTTAGGTTCTTGAAATATTTACCATTAAGTCTGTGGTTAAACTTAGAAAGCTTAATAATGTGTTCTATTTTCTTAAATGTTATCTGTCATCTGTCTGTCTGTCTGTCTAACTGCTATTTCCATTTTTATCTTGTTCCATGACTTCAGTGATACACTTGTTAGATCTCTGGGGAAGCCCTGCAAGCCCCCCATGCTTTATTGATTAGTTTTAGTCCATTTTCCCTCTGCTCAGACTGGTAATGTCATACAACGGCTTTCTTCCATCTATTGATTCTTCGCTGCTTTGGTCTTCTGAGCGTTTGGGTTGTATCTCTGGTGGTTTCCATTTTATTATTATTGCCTTCTATTTTTGGCAGTCTTTTCATTTGTTTCTGGCATGTTTTTAAATACTGGAATATTACAATCATAACTGCATCAAAATATTGGTCAGATAATCTTAACATTGTCTTCTGAGACATGATGCAGCCCAAGTTGACCTGCAGCTTGTAATCTTACTTCCTCAGCCTCCGGTGGCATCTGTCTGCCCATTTCCCCTTTTCATTATTCTTCAGGCCTCCCTGGCTCCTGGTCACATGCAGATTTCTATTAGAACCTGGACATGTTCCTGTTACATTCTGAGACTGTATAATGCTTAAATCTTGTTGTAGCTGGCTTTTCCCAACACTGCTAATATAGAGAGTTGGGGTGTCTTTCGTCAACTTGACAAAAGCACAAAGTAAGTAGAGTCATCTCAAAAGACTGAACCCCGTTTGAGAAAATGCCTCTATGCAGTTGGCCTATAGGCAAGCCTGTAGGACATTTTCTTGATTAATGACTGATGTGGGAGGCCCAGTCCACTGAGAGTGGTGCCACCCTGGGAAAGTGATCTTGGAGTTGTATAAGAAAGCAGAAAGGGAGAGACGATGGTTTTCAGCTGACATTCATTCTAAAGCCAAGAAAAGAGCCAGGTTTAGAACTAAGTCTTTTAGTTAGGAGAGATGACAGAGGTTCTGGTTAGTCAACAAAATGATGGACTGGGTATTAGGTCTATCTTGCACCTTACTGACACAAATTGGTATAGTTATGCTCTAATTGTATTTTGAGAGAAAAGTTTTATTTTTACAGGAAGGGTGATATGTAGGAGGAGCTAAGGTAGGAGAAGTATGGAAAGGAAGAGGAGGAGTAAGGAGAGGAGGAGGAGAGGAGGAGCTAGGTGACGGGGGGGAGGGGGGTTGGGAGGGAACAGGGAGGCAGATGTTCACATGTCTCCTCCAGTCTAAGATAGTTGATATATCTAGGTTGGGTATTGGGTTACACTTCTGATTGATATTGAGCATTACCAAACTTATAAAACCTTTGGTTAACATTAAAAAAAATTGTATAAAAGCAAAAAGGAGAAGGGGGCATGGGATAGGGGTTTTCTAGGGAGTGGAAACGGGGAAAGGGGATGGCATCTGAAATGTAAATAAAATATCCAATAAAAAAAAATAAAGATAAATAAGAAGAAAAGAAAGAAAGAAAGCAGAAAGTGGGCTGAGCAAGCCGTATTGAGCAAGCCAGTAAGCATTGCTCCTTCGAAGCCTGTGCTTCAGTTTCTTCCTCCAGGTTTCTGCCTTGGCTCCCCCTGATCGTGGACTATAACCTGTAAGCCAAATTAACCTTTCCCTCCCCAAGTTGGTTTTGGTCAATATTTTGTCACTGAAGAGAAAACAAAGTGCTACCTCATTAATTCCATTGGAAATGGAAGTCCAGATTCCCACAGAGTAGCGTGGCTTGTTACAGGCCAGTAGGAATGAAGGTCCCAGCTCCCCCCTCATCCCTCCTGGATACACACAGGATATAGCATCACAGGGCTTGCTTCTCACAGTTACTCTCAGCCGTTGCTGGTCCTGGTGATATGTGCTCATAGTTTCTTATGTGATAGTTGGTTTTGGCTGAAGTAGAGTAGCTGTTGTCTAAAAGTTTTCCATCTTAGGATGCTGCCCCTTAGGGCAAGGTCTGGGATCAGTGAGGCACCCGAGAACCTCAGCACCCATGTTGTTCCCTGAGCCTTATCCTAGCAGGTCTGGCTTCTGCCCACATGCACAGTTAAGTTTGTTTTCCCTAAGTGCCCAGGGACATTAGTTGATCTCCAAAGGAAGAATCTGGAAAGGCACATCCATCTTCCCAGGAACAAAGTGTCCTGTGAGCTGTAAGCATTAAGAAACTCTCAAAAGTGTCATAAAATAACCAACACAAATATTTCCAGACTGTAACTCTATGTGTTTACTATCTGTAAATTAATTCCTAGGCCTCCTCAAAAGATGTTGTCAGACAACTGTGCCAAGAAAGCTTCTCCAGTTCAGCCCTTGATTCAAAAAAACTCCTGGATAATACATGTTCCAGCTTGTCCGTGACCCAGGAGGAGGCAGAGCAAGTAAGTGTGGTGAGAAGAGCCCTGTGCCACAGCCAGTACCACTTACTAACCTTTTTCTTGACTCCCCAGTCAGGTGAACGTCCAAAGACCTTTTCTCCTTACACATCAGTTGACACTGTAGCAAACTTCAGACAGAGTTTTAAAAATATTAATGAACTCTAAGGCCTTTGTCTTTGAGCCTTTCTTTATGACACATAAGCCCCCTTATGAGAAATAACCAGAGTTCCAGGCCACGTTCATTTCAGACTTATTGCCTAGGCAGTGTGTAAAAAAAAATGATCTTTTGTGATTTTTGTGCACAGCATGTGACTTGCGGTGCTGATGAGCTGTGAGCTGGGCAGCCGAGCACAGACCTTGTGGGGACATCTTTATGCTGAGGCACCAAGGCCTGAGTGGCATTAGAGAGTACCCACTGCTGGGCTCAATCAGGCTCCCCCAGGGGTTCTGTGCTCCCTATACCCCCTCTCTTTTCTTGGCCCCTGCAGGTCTTCTGCTCAGCTCATATGATTTTCATCAGGTAGCTAAGAGGAGGCCAGTGTGTCTCAAGCTAAGTTATATAGCAGTGATGGTTTGTCCATCCAGGGTGCATATGCTTGGCTAGGTATCTTCATCCAAATGGTGCTGTTACTGTCATTATTTTTTTTAATCTAGAGCTTTCTTCATGGAAATCAACTACAGGAAAGTAAAAGGCAGAAGTAAGATTGAAGACTTAGTTTGGATACCCTTAAAATAAATGCTGAAGCCAGGACTTGGGCACAGCTGGGTGATTCTAGAAAAGCAGAGGAAGGAGTGGGGAAACCATAGAGAATGGAGACAAGCTCATTACAAAGCATGTTGATGAAGTGGTTACTGCTGAATGCTAACCCCCACCCCACTAGCTGCAAGCCTCACTTCTCTTTGTTTCTGGGTTGTGTCCATTCACAGTCAAGACATCGTCCATGCTAGCAGATAAAGCTGCAAAGGAGAAACAGCTTTCTTTGGTTCAGCTAAACATCGTTAAATTCATAAGTGAAATCTAAGTTATATTCTGCTGCAGATCTACAAGGACATGGGATGGTTTGCTGGGAGTATAGCTCACTGATAGAATGCTGGCCGCTGTGCAGAAGCCCTGGGTTTGATGTGCAGTGCCTGCAAAGAATATAAGGTGGGAACACAGCGAGGCAGGGTCCAAGACTCCCTTTTCACAGAGGGAGTCACACCGATGGGCAGGAACTGTTTTTCTTTGATCTTCCAGGTAACAGCTTAAGGACAAGGACATGAGACGCCTTCCACCCCATATTGAAGCCCACTCTCCAGGGGAACCAGTATCTCCTCTAACAACTCAATAAGCACAGGTTTAGATTCTTGCAAGGAGGGTGCAGCCTCACTCAGGGAAGTGTGCCCTAGTGTTTACACAGTCCTCATAGTCCAGAGGCACTGGGCCGGTGCAGGGTTGCCTAGTAACCTAGCTGGCTTTCCACTTCTTTCAGGTTACCAGGGAAACAGCATCACAAAGTTAAGTGGAGGTCAGATTCTTCCGCAGAAAGCAAAAAGATATATTATCCCTTTGCCCACAACTAACAAGTTTCTGACAAGCTGATGGCTTCCTATGTCAGGCAGCTGCCTCTGTCTTCTAAAAGGACCTGTGAACTAGCAGAGTCATACTGAGTGTCAGCATGTGCTACGGAGGCCCCCACACTGCAGTTAACTCATTAATGTGACTGTGGAAGTGTGCCCCTGGGGTGAGTGTACAGAGCTCCACCCCTTCCCCCCTGTCTGCCCCACCCTTCATATACAGGGCTGCCCTGTCTGTCCTACAGCTGCTCCAGGCTCTGCACCACTTCACTAGGCTGGTGGCCTTCCGTGACCTGTCCTCTGCTGAGGCGATTCTGGCTCTTTTTCCAGAAAATTTCCACCAAAACCTCAAAAACCTGCTGACAAAAATCATCCTGGAGCACATGTAAGTGTGTGTTGAGAGTCCCCGCAAACTTTCATACTCCTTGTTGTTACTATTCTAGAAATGTAAGTTTGTGGTTAAAAATGCTTACTGTAATATGATAAATGATGAAAGAAAACAAGACCGTGTGACCCACACCCAGAAGTTAGTTGCGTCCACTCTTTAATGGAAAGCCGCTCATCTCTTTGCTTCTTTCTGTTATTTGAAGAAGAGTCTCATGTAGCTGAGACTGGCCTTGAACTCCCTTTCTGGCCAAGGATAACATTGAACTTGTAATCCTTCTCCCTCCACTTCCCAAATGCTGGGACTGCAGGCGTGAGCTCCCACTCCTGGCTTGAAGATGAGAACCTGACTGTTTGTCTTTGCATACATATGGAGAAGCTGATCTTTTGGGGTTGTTTTTAACAAACAGGACCTTGCCATTTTAGAGCTTATGTATTTCCAGCAAACCGTATTAATATCGATGACACTTCAGTAAATGACCTGAGGGTTATTTTTAATAGTTAAATGTAAAGTATATTCTAGTCCATGGAGGAATTCAGTGTCATTTTTTAAAATTCCTTAAGGTTAGCCATTTAAGATATTGGCAGTTTCTCCCAAAACAGTTTGTGATAGAAACTTTGTTATGTATGCAGATTCTTAAAGGTCATGTGTATGCTGGGACATACTGGGTTTTGCCTTATATTGTCAAGTTGTCTCCAAAGCATTGCTCCAACATAGTTTGTTGTTTCTTTCTTTGGTGGTTGTTTGTTTGTGTGAGACTAGGTCTCCTAGTGTAGCCGAGGTTAGCCTTGCATGTAGAGCCTGTCGTGCCTGCTGCTGTGATTACAAGCATGCACCACACCGCTTGGCCTCAAAGCACTGAGGTTTCTTTATGTTCCCCAGTTCATTTTAGCTTTTAAGTTTTTTGATATTAGAAATATTGAATATCTTTTTCCTGAGCTTATTGGTCATTTTTATTTCTTTTGTGCATTGTCTATATCTTCTAAGCTGGGAAGATGTTTTTCAGCACGAGTCTTAAGTAGAAGTGATTGTTGTCTAGCTGTCAGCATGAAGGGCCCAGCAGCAGAAACTGGTAATATTTACCAAGGGCCTTGTTGTTTATTTATTGTTGTTATTCACTCTCACACGTGACCACATTTTATTCTGACTGCTTGGCACCTCACTCTCATGCTACTTGCTCCAGCATGTGTGGTGTGTTTATGTAAGATGTGGCACTCACAGTAGGTGCTCAGGGAAGGGAGAGTGAATTGTCCTTTGCTGTTTTGTCTTTGAGACCAGTAAGAAGACTGCAGCACATTAAGCTTTCTATTTTTCTTTAATGCTGTTGTATTACATGTATTTATTTGGAGGGCTGCAGGGCATGCTGTGGTGACACGGAGGTCCGAGGGCAGCCTGCAGGACAGCTCTCTTTTTGACTGTATAGGTCCCACAGATTGAACTCGGGTCCAGTCTTAAGGCCACTGCCCTTTTATGACTTTTTATGTTGGTCTGTTTTGTTTTGTTTTGTTTTGTTTCCCTAAACTATGAAAACTAGCAGTGCCTAGGCCTTGCCATTCGAGCTTTGCAAAACAATGAAACACTGCCTTTGAAGGGAGGGGTTTCTGAGGCCCTTCTTGGTAAGAGGCCACAAGCTGGGGACCCTCGTTGTTCCCATTGTTTCTTCTCCATCTTTCCTTCTTAAACAGATCGACTTGGAGAACCGAAGCCCAAGCGAACCAGAGTGAGTACTGAGGCACCTGCCTCTCCCCTGCCCTGCTCCTCAGTGCCAGCTCTGAGTCCCCCAGCCAAGAACTTAACCACAGATCAGAGAGCTATAGTAGTCCCAGTGGGGACTCTGTGTTGTACCTTTAAATTTCACATTATTATTATCACCACTGTTACTACTATTACTGATGTTATGATAAAGGGGGTTGCTAAAGAACACAGAAGCACCCAAGTAGAAAGTGAAGTACTTAAAGTGTGTGTGTGTGTGTGTGTGTGTATCTCAGTTAAGACAAAAATGAAGAGGGAGCAGAGCAGGCTAATAGGAGCAGGAGGAGGAGAAAGAAGTGGGTATCAGGTGGGACATGCTCAACATACATGCATACAACAGTGACCTTAGGTAACACACTACCAAGTAAAATGGATAATAACAATGAAATTACATGTGTGTGTTCGATTTGCAAAGAGGAAAGATGGTTGTGTAAGAACGTGCTGAGTGACTGCCCTTGCACTCACTTTGAGCCACTCACAGAACTGGAGCTCTGTGTCAGAGCAGACTCATCAAGCCCTCCCAGCAACCCTGCCGTCCAGGCTTCTAGATGAGGAAGCAGGCTCCGGGGTTAGACAAGTGAGGGGCTTCCTGAAGTTGCCCTTCCTCTACAACTCAGGCCATGGCTGCATCTCTACCTTGTGTCACTTGCCATTCTGCCCCAACACCTGGAGTGCAAGCATCCGGAGATGCGCCCACTGGGAGTCGGTGCTAAGGACAGGTGGCACCAAGCCGTGTGTAAGGCACACAGCTTGTGGGTCTTAGATCCTTCCTGTCTCTTTCTGAGACTTGCCTGTAGTCAAACATACTGTGTGTATACATTCCTTATAGCTACCTGTCATGTAAGAGAAGCTTGGGAGAGACAGGTAGAATATAACTTCTGACCAAAGCTGTCCCCTCCACAGTCTCACTGCCACGCCTGGTGGACCTGGACTGGAGAGTGGATATCAAGACCTCCTCTGACAACATCAGCCGCATGGCTGTCCCCACCTGCCTGCTCCAGATGAAGGTATGCCCAGTGTCAAGCTCCTCAGGAGGCAAAAGGGAATGAGTGAGTTGGCCTCCCCCCACCCCCAGTCATCTAAAACACCAGCAAAGTAAAAATAATAGTGCTACCCCCTCCACATGTGGTGCTCATACAAGTTACACCTGTAGGCCCATCTTGACTTAACATGGTCATAATAAGATAGTTGCTAAAAGCAGAAGTTCCAGGAGGACAGATGCAGAATGTGGTATTGTTTTTTAGATGATGTGCTAATGTCTAAAGGTGTCCATCTTTACCAGCAGGGTTCCGCATGTAGATGTCAGATAGCCCTCGGGACCCCTCAGATGGGCAGTCTCTCACTAGCTTCCTTTCCAGTAGACTTGGGTCACCCCTGCTGCAGCACAGCCCAAGCCGCCCTTGGCAGCTGAATGGCCAGCACCTCCTCCACAGTCACATGCCCTGTGCCATTATCTTCACCTTACTGTTCTTTTCTGAACATCATAATGGTCCATGCCCACCCATTTTATAGGATTTGGGAGTTAAAATTGGGAGGGCCGTGCTTCAACCACTTTCCCAGGCACCCAGCAACTCAACCTCTGTCGAAGGTGAAGAAGTATCTTTAACAGGTCCCTTTCAAACTACAGTAACATTTCATCTCCTCTTTTTAAGACCAAATAGCTTTAAATGAAACTTTTCTGTGTCCGGTTGCCATAGAGCCCACTTGTCAACGTGTGGTATGAACATGTAGTGTTTCCTCACTTGAGTTCTGAGACCCAGTATCAGGGAGGTCAGCGAGCCTCGCTCACCCATAGCGTGTAAAAGGAAAGTGACCCAGGCCTTCAGAGCATCTCCTTCCCTACCCTCTGCTAAAGAAGGAAAGGCCACGATTCTCTGCTGCACTCGATAGCAACTTCTCTTTAGGAGCCCAAGGAACTGAATAGGGTTCACTTCCAGGGAGAAACAAAGACAGGCAGCTTTGACTTTCTGGGCCATGTTCTTCTTGCAGATCCAGGAGGATCCTAGTCTGTGTGGAGAAAAACCCTCCATCTCGGCTGTGACCATGGAGCTGAGCAAAGAAACGCTGGACACCATGTTAGATGGGCTGGGTCGCATTCGGGACCAGCTTTCTGTTGTAGCTAATAAATAAGGCAACCAGCTCCCGGCCTGCGAAGGTGTGATTGTCAGCAGAGGTTGGCATTGAGCAGACAGTGGGGGCAGGGGTTGGGGGGGGAGGGCCTGCTGCTACTCAGAAGGCACAGCGGAGGAATGGAAGCCCACGCCCATTGCTCCTCTCTTCTCTTCCTCCTTTTGTTTTTCCTGAGGATGAGCAGAAGCCTCCATCTCTGAGAAGGCCCTGTGTGGCGCTAAACTACGGCCAGCCGTGGCAGTGTGAAGGAACATGTTTATCAGCCGCCTGTGCTGCTGCTGTGGAGAACGGAACAGGCCTGTGCTGCTGCTGTGGCTCTCTCCTAAGGAGTTTACCTCCAGCTTAGCTCAGCTGAGCTCATTTCCAGCCCTAGAATACATGGAGGGAACTAGGGGTGATGCCAGCAGTGCCTACTCCCCCATCAGAGAAGTCAGCAGACAGATAACAGCATGGCCCTCAGACCCTTCTCTGAGTTTGCAGCCCTGCTGGGCCACAGCTCCAATTTGGAAAGCTGGAACATACTATTTGCCACTATTCCTGGACTAAAATGTAGAAAGGATTGGAAATAAATAACAGTGATGATTCTGGTTGTGGTTCTTTTTATTTGAGTTTACATCTTCAGCCCTGTCTAACTCTCATGTGGGTAAATGACGTCAACATCTTCCAAGTGAAGCTCACAACTGCATGGTATGAGGTGATACAAGGTACATGGACCTTACAACTCTCTGCTGTCATCTATCATGTGACAAAAAAACCAGAGTCAACGGTCAGTGGAGACATTCCTGAGAGTGTAGCCTCACAAGAACATCTGTCTCATGTGCCTCACATGTCATAGGACCCCTTGTCCTTTTCCCCTTCCATATCTCCACAGAACAGTGATCCCCGATGTAGCACAGTGCAGCCTGACTGGTGTGTGTGTGTGTGTGTGTGTGTGTGTGTGTGTGTGTGTGTGCGCACAGGAAGCAGCACCATTGGTGAAGAATAGAGGCTTGGCAGCCAGGCAGCCAGTCTGGGAAGACAGCTCTGCTTCTTGATGGACAACATGTTTGACCTCTAAGGATAAATTCCTTTCCATCCCTCCTTCCCTTCCTTTTTAAATTAAGTAGACACATAATTGTGTCTTCCTTGTAAGAGGACTGTGGAGATTAAATAGTATCGCACAGCTGAAAGCACTTAGCACTGGGACAACTCATAGGCTCAATAACGTTAGCTTTCACTATTAATAGGAACAGCAGTAGGACGCTCTGGGCAGCCGTTGCATTGTCTACCCAGTAGGGTTGGTATGAGGATGGATGCTGTTTTCCTCCCTTTATGGATAAGACAGCTAGCTCACAGAGGTTCAGTCACCTGCTGGTAAATGGCCTCATTAGGATTTGGGGCCAGGTTTCTTTAGCTTGCTCTCTTGAGATACAGGACTGCAAGAGATGAAGATCTTTAACCAGCTTGGTTTGGAAAATCTGAATCTGCAGGAAAGATAAGAAATCTAACCTCTGGCTACCCAGTGAGCTGCTGGGAAGTCAAGATAAAGCTCATGGTGAGCAACCCGATCTCATAAAAAATACTTTTATTAATTCTTTGAGAATTGCATACAATGCATCTTGATCAAATTTATACCCCTTTCCATCCCCCACCTCTCCATCCTTTCCCAACTTGGTGTCCTCTTTTTTGTCTTTTGTTGTTTAAAGATAACCTATTAAGTCAAATGTGTGCTCTCTATACACTTATGGTTGTAGGGTCATTTCTTGGTAGACGGTTGACTTAACAGGGGCCTTAAAATGGACTCTTCCTCTCGCAGGAGCTGTTACTTGTCAATATCTCTAGAGGTGGGAGATTATGATCCCCGGCCCCTTCTGGATTGTGACTGGATGGATCTTGTCCTGGCAACCGTAGCTGTTACGAGTTCATCAGCACAGGGTCCTGTCGTGTCCAGAAGAGACTTTGAGTCTGGTCCCCTCTGACCTTTGGCTCTTAGTCTTCCTGTCCACACTGCAGTGGTCCCTGAGCCTTGACGGTGGGGGGTGTAATACAGATGTCCTATTTATGACTGAGAACTCCACAAACACTGCACTTCAGCCACTCGTGAATTTTGCACTAACCACTGTCTACTGCACAGAGGAACTTCTCTAAAGAGGCCTAAGAGCTACAGTAAGCTGTGGGTATAGGGTTACAAAATAAGGAGCAGTAGGCTGTTCTTAAAACTGTTGACCTGAATTCTTCGGGGTCACACTTAGAGAGAGACTATTGATCCTGTGTGTAGAAACAGACTATTTCATAATTCTCATTCCACAGCAGGTCATGGACCTCAGCCCCCAGCCCACTACTTCATGTTGACAGTCCCTTGCTGTTCTCAAGTAGGATTCAGCCTTGACTGGAATTCATCCCTTTTTCCCTTCCCACTCCTTTAACCTGCTGAGGCCTCACATTCCTGTTTCTCAGGTTCCCACCACCCATTGTCATTCATAAGAACTTAATACAAGGAGCCCTGTATTGGAGCTGGGAGATTGGATATTCTATTTGAATGCAATGACACTGGTATGATCTTACCTGACTCTGAGCTTACCTGGAAAAGTCAGCAAATGTCTGGTGCCCTTACATAATCTGCTTGTGTAAGGGACTTGATTGTGTTGTTGTTGTTTGCTGTGTTTGCAAGGATAGACTGTTTTCTGGTACTATATTTCTGGTTGGGTCAATACGATTTCAGAAGAACCTCTTCCCTCCCATTGATCTCTAAGGCGGTTCTTGATTTGGTGATTTTCTGGTACCACTCTGTATGATGAGCAGCTCTGTGTAAAGCCCCTTCCCCAGGGTGTAGGAATATATGGGGTAAAGACTGTCCATCAAAGGGTAACAGTTCATCTCTGGGGTGACAGTGCTCCTGGCTGGCCACCACATTCCACTTGCACAGCACAGAGGCAAACAGCTTAGTCTTGATCAATGTGTCTGTCACTGAGGCTACCGTAGGCATATCTCACTCCAGAAAGCCAGCCTGCCTTTCCATGCCAGGATCAACAGAGCCTCTGGGCTCTTAACAGTGAGTCAGCAGAGCTGAGACCTGCTTTCCTCAGAGCTCACCTCCTTCAGACCACCCAGACCCCAGAGGTTGATAAAGGAGATCAGGTGTTGAGCCAACGCCATCAGTCTTCCTGCTGCTGGATGAGGCTGTGTTGGAGGGTCTGTGTGCATGTGAGACATGGGTTTGAACCAGCCTTCAACATGCAAGGCAGATGGGCCGGTGAGTTCCAGGGATCACAGGATGTGGCACCACACCCAGCTTCTTCATGTGAACTCTGGGGATTTAAAACCAGGTCCTTGTGCTTGGACAGCAAGCACTTGACTATCTGCACGTCTCCTCAATGCTGCCGATTCAGTAGCAGAAGAAAATTTGTCATCTTCCACTGGTGACCTAAGTTTGCCTTGAGTGAGTGTGGTGACTTCAACCTCTCCTAGATCAGCCCTGCCTTGCATCCTCTGTGGATCCTAACCGTCCTTTGCCTTCCTTTTCTCAGGAGAGCCAGCCACTCAGTGAGGTCTCTGCACACACAGGCACCCTGTCCAGGTATTGCTAGTCAAACTCTCTGGCCTGCTGTTCACAAATTTCCAAGATGTGAGTCCAATGTGGTGAGAATGTTACCACAGGCAAGGAACTTTTATCCATTATCATTCCTTTTACATTCTTTTGTTTTTGTTTATTTTTGTTTGTTTGTTTGTTTGGTATGGTTTTTCAAGACAGGGTTTCTCTGTATAACCCTGGCTGTTCTGGAACTCTCTTGTAGACCAGGATGGCTGGGTGTGTGTGTGTGTGTGTGTGTGTGTGTGTGTGTGTGTGTGTGTTTAAATTATCGACTTAGTTTTATTTTATGTACATTGGTGCTTTGTCTTCATGTATGTCTGTGTGAGGGTGTCAGATCCTTTGGAACTGGTGTTACAGACAGTTGTGAGCTGCTATGTGGTTGCTGGAAATTGTCCTCTGGAAGAGCAGCCTGTGCTCTTAACCACTGAGCGATCTCTCCAACTCCTTATGTTTTAATCTAGAAACTATTGGTCATCTAGCACTTGGAAGGTTTTTAAGCCATTAGACTGTTCTGAGCCTGAATCCACTGACTTCCAAATCCTGATAATTCCTGATCATTCTTAACTGCATACTGTTGACTATTATACAGTCCGATCTTGTTTGAGAAAAAAAAAAATAGTTTGCTAACAGTAGTACAGGGATGATGCCAGAGAACCCTAATCTCCGAGGAGAGTTTGCTGGCCCTGAATGCTTGGGAAAGGCCCCAGTGGGCTTTCTCCTCTGCCTGATCTTCCACATTGTTTCTGTGGTCATGCCAAATGTGAATGGTCTGTGTACTTTTCTCCCTCACCAGACCCGTCATCCTACAACCTGAGTACCCGGATGGTGGCAGTTCCTGTCCGTACTGAGTTTCCAGCTAAAGTGACAGCCTGTCTCTGGGATTAATTTCATAAAAGATGTCACTGGTCAAGTGGCCAAGAGGGTACTCTTCAGAGGTGACTCAAAAGCCTGTAAGGCCTAAAATCCAAACAGGAAGGAAATTGCTGCCTGCTTCTCAGCTGGATGCAGCTGGAACTTGCATGATACGCCCAGCAGATGGCGGACTTGTTCTCTCGATCTCATCTGGCCTAGCAAGAAAAACAAAGACCAGGCCCGGGAAAGGTGAGGTGACAGAAGACCTTTCCCAGAACCCCTGATAGGGAGAGGCTACCTGTAAAAAGAAGCCCTCAGATCCAGGCCTGTTACTTCCCGTTTTGTCCCCAGGCAACAAAGGTTGGAAGCCGGAGAAGGGTTAGACGGGACAGACTCCCAGAGATCCCTTTCAGGGCTTGTCGGCTAATACCCCTGATGCATCTGCCACAGGCTAGTAAATCCAGGAATCTGTGCATTAGGATCCACCAGACACAGCTTCTCCAAACAAGGTGTGTCAGTGGCAAACACAGGTCCGGGATTCAATCAGCAGAGAATCTGCTGTACCTGTGGTGGATAGTGGAGGCGGGACGCGGGTCTAGGGCCGCTGGAACTAAATCTCCATTTCTTCATCTGTATAAGAAAGAGATTAAGCTTAACTCTTCCTGACAACACTGCTTGGAGGGGATTAATTATGTATGAAGGTATCTGAGTTGTGGAAGATACCCATCGATGGCTGGCTGTGAAACTTCTGCTCTGTGTGAGCTGCCTCTTCCTTGTGTAGAAGGCTCCAGTTCGGATGTGAGGGAAGTTTGCTGTGCTCTGGCCCCCACCCCCATCCCAGGTAACTCTCTGGACTTCCTTGCCTTTGGGCTCAACAGCTTTCTCCTGTTTCTGTCTCTCCTTCTTCCTCTTTCTCTTCTTCTTCCTCTTCTTCCTCTTCTTCCTCTTCTTCCTTCTCCCCCTCCTCCTCCTCCTTCTCCCTGCAGGATCTGTCTGAATAGTCTAATGGCATTCCCCTGCCCCAAATTCTTAATGGCTCTTTAATGCCCCAGAATAAAGGCTAAACTCAGATTCGATACTCAGTGTCCTTCATAACCGGATTTCCACCTACATTTTAAGCGTTTGGAATAAAATTGAAGAAATTGGCTTAAATCTGAATTAATGGGTAAAGTCCAGCGGGTGGAGGGAATGGAAGTTGTTTGGTAATGAACATGGACAGGTCTGGGTACCGAGAATGGAGACGCCCCTGCTTTTCATATTGTCTATTTTTTTTTCTCTTGCTCTCTTATTGTGTCAGAAAGTATCTTGCTATATAGCTCAAGCCAGCTTCAAATATGATTCTCCTGCTTCAGCTTCCTCTGAGGGGATGGTGACTTGTCCTCTTGCCTTTCCTTAAGCACAGAGTCTAGAATTTGCAAATTATTTTGTCCCTAGCACCTAAGACAGTGTCTACAGCTACAGATGCTCAGTCAGTACTCACTGGAATACATGCAAGCTGAGAATGAATGAATGTCCTGAACGTGCCAGAGGTTGATTAAACAGCTGTCTCCAGTGTTCACTAGCCCCTGACCTTTGCTAACCTGAGAAGCTGGAAATGGGGGCCAATAGAGAACAGTGCAGTCAAAAGAAAGAAATGCACCCAGCAGAGCATCCTTGGTCCAGCAACAGGGAAAAGTCATGATGACAAGGACTGTAGCTGTCATGCCCACAGCCTCTCTGAACACTCCACCCTAAACCTCCCAGGAAGGTCAACCTGACTGCAGGGCTCTGGTCAGCCAGAGGGCATGCCTGTCTAGCCATCTGTTTCCCAGGATACCATTTCCCTGGCACAGATGGCACCTGGACCTTCTTCACTGTTTCAGTGAGCTGCAGAGGGAGAACCCAGAATTGCTGAGGCTCAGCCTGGTCTCTTTCGACCCTGTTTTCTCCATCACTACCCGCCCCCATATGGCTGTTTCCTTTCAGTGTCCTCCCAGAAGAACTCCTCCTCCTGGCTGGCTGCTCAGCACCTCGCAGATGGAAATCTCGAACATTTGGGAGAGGTTAAAAAGCATTTTCAAACTCTGCCTGATTTCCTTTTTTTTCAAGCTGGGGATTGAACCCAGGGCCTTGCATGTTTGACAGGTGGTCTACCGCTGAACTCCAACCCTGGTCCCCAGTGCCCTTTTCATTGCCTAGAAGGGGCATCTGTTTCCCTATTACCATCCCGGGACATCCTCATTTCTCACCTGGAATCCTGGATCAGGCTCTAATTGGGCTGCCTGCTTGTTCTCCCCAAATTCAGCCTTTACTCTATGAAAGTCAACCCGAAGCAGGACAGATTTGTGGGGAGAAGAGGAAGGGAGAGGAGGCCCTCAGCCAGGAGTCCTGTTGGAATCTCACAGCAGCTGACAGCTAAGAACTCCAGGATAATTAAAGATTGCCTATGTAGAGAAAATATTTTTTTAATATGAAGGCATTTCAAATAAGAATGTTAAAATACCAATAAATCATACTTAAGATCTAAGCTGACCTTGGATGGTCCTATTCCTTTCCTATATGAGAACGTGCAGGAATCTGCACAAGATTTTAGGAATCTCACAAAAATCCCCATTTACCGTCAAAGGTACATCAGGTCTCCCAGTGCAGCCCTTGTGACCCACGGTCTCTAACCAGACTACAGTTCTCTCCAAGGGACCTCTGGAGCAACCTGATAATCTCATGTATTTAAAAAGAAGGAACGGGGTGGGGGTGTCTTTTTTGTGGTTTGTTTGTTTGTTTATTTGTTTGAGACGGGTTTTCTCTGTATAGTCCCGGCTGTCCTGGAACCCACTCTGTAGACCAGGCTGGCCTCAAACATAGAGATCCACCTGCCTCTGCTTCCTGAGTGCTGGGATCAAAGGCGTGTGCTACCTCTGCCCAATGAATGGGGGAGGGGCATTCTTAGCAGCCCTTTGAGATGTGACTGAGAGCCACCAGAATGGTCTCTATGGTTGCTGATAAGACATTTGTGTGTGACTCTCCCTTGAGAAGCTCACACTCACACTTGAGTCTGCCTACCCACCCCCTCCCATACTCCTCTTTTTATTAACCCTATACATAAATCCTTGTGAAATATCTTCTTAATAAAATCTGGCTCCACTTCCTGTTGGCTCATCCTGAGATTCTTTTCTGTGGCTAAATCAAGAATCTTAGCTTTGCCTGAGTACAAGACTGAAGAGCTAAGGTAGCATCGTGGGGTTGTGCCTCTGGTCATGCCCACACTGCCATCCACAAACCTGGTTTTGTTTTACTCGCCAAACCTGCCCAGGCTTCTTTATCTTAGTAAATTACAGCCCCAGCAGGAAGTGTAGAGCAGCTCCGTGCTATGTGCCTTTCCCTGACACAGCCTCACTCTAACTGTTTAATGCATGAGCACACCGGATGGTCCTCTATCTCCTAATATACTCTGCTTGGCCCATTCTTCTTTATGTGCCCAAGCTGTCACGGCACAAAGACATCCATCAGCCTCTGCCTCCCAATATCATGTTGCTTCCCAGCACTCCACTCCCCTGCCTCTGTCAGTTCCAAGGCACCTCTGTATTTCCAGTTGCAGAGCCTTGGTACACCCTATGCCCACCCCCATAGTCTCCCTGCTCTTCAAAAGAGTGGCTTCCTGTCATTTTTTCAGGCTCACCTGGAAGACCGATTTCTCTGAGAAACTCCAAAGCAACTCCCTCAGAGACAGTTCCTCCCTGGATTTCCAGCCCCTGTTTCTTCCCCCATCCTGAAATAAAATTGTATTAATTCAATGAGTTCACATATATTGTAAGTCACTCCTCGTGCTCGTTGTATGTCTTCTTGTTGGATGTTCCATGTGACTGAGAGGCTTGATTTGTTCACAGTATGTATGTCTACAAAGCCAAGAAGCAGCTCAGGACCAGAAAATATTATAGTGAACAGTTGTTACATGCAGGTAATATGTAACAGAGGATGTATTGTGACATCTGTCACTGCTCTGTACCTCAGAAGGCCTTTCCCAGGAGCATACGTGTGTGGCTCTGGACTCTATCCTCCCTCTGCATGGCTATCTGACCTCTGGGCGGTGGGAATACTGAGGACATGTGGGGGTTTCACACTGACTGCAGTCCTCCTGAGAGCATCATTCTCAGGACCTCTATGGATTTCTGATGACCCTCTGAGATCAGCCTATCAACAGAGAGTGTATCTTCACTTCAGCACCTGCACTGGAAGCCATCATGCAAAGCATACCGCAAGTATATACACTAGGTCCTTGAACGTTCACAACATCCCTCATTGATGATTTTATTATTGTTGCCTGTTTAATTTTTGATGGCCACATGCTCATACCCAGAAGCATAGCTAAGCCTTAGAAGTCATACAGCTATCCCTGAGTCTAAGTCTGATAGAAGACACGTCGTGAGAAAAGATCACCCTCAGAGGATAAACATGTCAGAATCACTGGGAAAATGCCCCAAGGAGTGTGGTCATCAGAGACTATGGGCACCAGCCCACATTCCTGCTAATACCAGCTCAATCAAAATCCAAAGGGAACTAGAGAAGGCTCTGGGGACCTCTGGCTTCATGGTCTCAGGTGAGACTAGAGAAGAAAAATGAAGAAGAAACTTCACTAATATCAAAGGTCATCTCATGGAGTCATGATATTCCAGGCAGAGGCAAGGCTGAGGTTGGGACTAACAGGAAATGCTAATTGTTTGGGGGCTGTTTTTTGACTCAAGTCAGTGCACAGGGGTGTCTCTAACTAGGTTTCATGTAACTTTTCCCGGGAGACATGGACTGATATCTTTTCACTTCATATAGGACACAAACAACAAACCAAAGAATGATTTCACCCAACTTCAGCTGGTAAAGCACTAGATTTCTTAGGGTTATTGACAAGACCATTGGTGACTCAAAAGCAGCTGTATTACTGAAAAGCCTGCCTCAGCAAGGGTGACAGCCCTTGTGGCATAGTTAGGGTTTCATTGCCACCATAACCAAGGGAACTCTTATTCTGGCTGGCTTACAGTTTCAGAGGTTCAGTCCATTATCATCATGGTGGGAAGCATGGCAGCATCCAGGCAGGCATGCTACTCTAGAAGCAGCTGAGTATTCTACATCTTGATCCAAAGGCAGGCAGAAAAAGACTCTCCTCTGCAGGCAGCTAGGAGGAGGGTCTCTTTCAACACTGGATGGAGTTTGAGCATAAAAGGAGGAGATCTCTAAACCCATCCCCCACAGTGACACACTTCCTCTAACAAGACTATATCTCTCCAATAAGGTCATACCTCCTAATAGTGTCACTTCCCATGAGCCAAGCACATTCAAACCACCAACCATGAAAGCTGCAGCTCTGTGGGAGAGTCTCCTTTTCTGGTGATTGTTACTGGTGATTATGAATATAACCTTGGCAATGGTATTGTAAATTTTGTAAGGTATAGGAGTTTTCTGGGCCTTGTAATTTGCATTTATTTGGGGGGGGGCGTTGTACCTTTAATTTTTTTTCAAAGCCTAATTTTAAGTATTAAAGTATCAAGTATTATGTTCTTAAATGCTTTAACCTCCCTTCTAGCCCACCACCCACCAGAGGTAATGGAAAAGAAAGGAATGGGGGAAGTAGGCCTGTTTAGAAATTGTTCTTTGGAGTAAATCCCATCTGTGTTGTCAGGAAATCACCAGTTTAGTTCATAGCTCAACAGTGGCAACACAATCCACTCACAAACACTTCATGGATTCACCAGTAGT